>NC_061114.1:118642925-118643645 GCF_002878395.1 Capsicum annuum
CGAGGAGCCATCATCTTCTAAAAGGCCAGCACATAGTGGTGGCCTTTTAGAAGATGATGGCTCCTCGGGAGGATAAGGAGCTACAGTTGGAGTGATATTTGTAGGTACAGCTAAATCAAATAAATCAGCATAGTAATTATATAATTTTTCTATGTAATCCTTTGCATTAGCCGTAGCCGTCCACAAATCAGGTTGTACTTGTTCAGAATCATGGTTAGTATTTATTTCTAAGTTAGTATAAATAAGAGTACTAAAGTGGCACATATTATTATATTTCATGCACGGATTTAGCATAGCACCAACCAAGTAAATAGGAGGAATCGGGAAAAATATTTTTTAAATTCGTAAACATGGCGCCAACAGCTTCGTGATAACCTTCTTTATTTTTATATTCTTTGAGCAAGCCAGAAATATCGGCTATATATGACAAAATATTACAAACAGTAGGATAATAAGCACCAGAAAATTCAACCGTAGCTACATAAATTTTTTCTAAAAACTTAACAAGATCATTAATTACAACCCAATCAGAATTATGTTGCATGCAATTAGCAGAATCAGCAAATGAACTGCAATGTTGGTTAAAAGCTAGTGTAATAGGAATTCTATATTTATAACAAGTTTTTAAAAATTCATACGTAGAATTTCATCTAATATCAATTTCCTCAGGCATCAAAATCGGTGTAAGTCCATTTTCTTGACATTTAAAGTTAAATGTCA
>NC_061114.1:118643745-118663246 GCF_002878395.1 Capsicum annuum
AACAAGATCATTAATTACAACCCAATCAGAATTATGTTGCATGCAATTAGCAGAATCAGCAAATGAACTGCAATGTTGGTTAAAAGCTAGTGTAATAGGAATTCTATATTTATAACAAGTTTTTAAAAATTCATACGTAGAATTTCATCTAATATCAATTTCCTCAGGCATCAAAATCGGTGTAAGTCCATTTTCTTGACATTTAACTTTAAATTCTCTAATTCTCGATCTACGATTATTTCCTTGAATAAAACCAACGGCAAGACGAATTTTTTTAATATAAAGCTCAAAAAACTCAAGACCATCTTTTACAATTAAATTATATATATGACATGCACACTTAATATACAAAATTTCAGGCAAGGGCGGAGATAGCATAGATTTTTTTTATAGCAGTCTTGTTGTTAGAAGCATTATCAAAAGAAATACATAAAATTTTATTTTCGATACCATAATATTCGGTAATTTTAACAATAGAATGAGCAATAAATTATTCAGTATGTTTACGATTTTCATCATATAAAACAGCAAGAATACGTTTTTGCATCACGAAATTACTATCCATCCAATGACAAGTAACGGTTAAATAATCATTTTTATTTACAGCACGACCAAGATCAGAAGTTAGGGACAATCTACATTGAATATTTTTTAACAATGTTGATAAATAAAAACAATATTGTGAATGGAGTCTAAAAATATCAGACTGACAAGTAGTTCTAGGAATACCGTTAAACATAGAATTATAAATTGCTTGTATACTAACGAATAAAGGCATCAGAAGAAGGAAAACTAAAAGGCAAACAACCCACAACTACCATTTTAGCTATTTCTTCCGGGTCCCTCAATTTATTATACTTTTTCGCTACGTGACCGGTTGCTGGGTCCATTCTAGTTTGCGTTGGCCACCAACATCCCCACCACCTTGTGTAATATTTAACTCTCTTTTATGATCTTTAGCTATATGTCTCATTAAGGTACCCGTACCCCCTTGCTTGCCTCCACTTCTATGCTATATATTTGTTGACAAATATTACATTGCACCTCAATATCTGATATACGTTCAAAAAATTGTCATGCAATACTAGTTCTTTTACGAGGTCTTGAGTCTTGAGGCACTGAGAGGACGGGAAGGGAGATTAAACGATTCAGATCTAACGTTAGCATCTCCTACTGTGGGTGTCTCAGCAATATTTTCATTATCTTCGTCTAAATTAACCGCATCTACTTCATTTTCTTCTTAAATATCGTAATTTTCCTGAGCTTTTAAATAATCCATATCGTGAGCACCTATACCTATTTCTTCCTCAAAAGGTGTACCAAGCAGTACCAGAGGCGAAGGCACACGGGTATATCTACTACTTGAACTACCTCTACTGCTAGTAATTCACTTTTTACTACCACTACCGCTTCCGAGACAAAAAAATTTAACACCTTTAGTAGCGAGGTTTCTTAATTTATCCATAATATAAATTAAATTAAACTAAAAATATTCAAAATACACAAATATAATAAAATTAAATATTAAACAATTAACACAATAAATAAAATTAAATTTAAGAGATGGAACGACAATACCAAATTTTGGAAGTATCCGAAGGTTGCGACTTTAGAAACTTCTGTTCGTACTTTGTAAATGAAAAATTAAAAAATTAAAGTGAACACTTTAAGAAATTAAATATATTGAATATTTGAGAATTGGGAATTGAGATTTGAGAGAGAATGAGATTTGAGAGAGTGAAAAATTGTGTGAAAAATAATTTGAAGTTGTAGGGTATTTATAGAATTTTTTTTGGGATTAAAAAATATTTTTTAAAATTAAATTTTTTATTTTTAATAAATGGGCCCAAACTAGCTGTTTGGACCCAAAAACGGCTATATAGCCGTTGGGCCAACGGCTAGTTTGGCCCAAAATCCTTTTTTTAAAAAAAAAAGGTATCCGGGCTTGGTCCGGGCCGGGTTAGCCGGGCCCATTTTATAAAAATAACCATCCCAGGACTCGAAACCCTAAAGCCCTAGGTCTTACCGGGCCGGGTCAAACTGGGCTGGGTTAGTTACAAGGGCCGGATGGGTCCGGGTCCGCCCAGCCCACTTGACACCCTTAGCTCATTCTTGTATAGACAGTGATAAAGTTTTAAGTCCAAATGTAAATAAAAAATGAAGGATAAAGTGAATTGAGTTGCCATTTTAAGGAAGTAAAGTTCTTTTATATTGGTGGGAAAAAGAAACTTTCTTATGTTTATATTGAGAATTATTTTTTAATGTGTATAGTGTGGTAAGAATAACTCATGCCTCGCGCCATCGTCGTCACTCGGCTTTGGCTTCGAATTTAAAAAATGATCTAGAGATTATTTTTCTAAACAAAATTTATTTGAAATTTGATAATTAGTGAAGTTTTTATTCCAAAAATTCAATAGGAAATATTTATCCATTTGCAGAATGCACATGGCATGTGCGGAACCTTCGAGGCACTATTTCAGAATGAAATGATGACCTGCACGTAGGTTGTCATCTGCGGACGCAGATTTGGTGCAAGTCCAACACAGGTCAAGCTAGAACATTCTGGTTTGTGTTGAAATACGACCTGCGCGCGCAGGTCCAACATAGGTGAGGTGTCATTTTAAAACAAGTACATTTTTCATGAACCATTGCTTCCTTTCTAAAACACCATTTTTTGGCTATAAATATCCCAATTTTCCTCAAGTAAAGGTATGAAAATTTGAAGTGAAAAACATCTTCTTCTTCTTCTTAAAACTCTAGTGTAATCTTCAATCTATTGAGTGAGTTTGTTATTCAAAATATGTGAGGTACCACTTTTTTGTGAAGTGAATCATTTTATCCTGAGAGGATATATCCTCTAACCTCAGGTATTGAGGGAATAAATTCCTTAAAGATGCACCGTGAATTCAGTGGACTTGATTCAATCATTTTTATCTTTATCTTATTTTCTTAAAGTTGATTTTTTACTCTTTTTCAAAAAAATAATTTAAACTTCATATTGATAGTTCTTCATCTGTTTGAACTTGTGTTTGAAGTTCTTGAAATTTCATATTGATAGTTCATAAGTTGATTGAACTTGTGTTGAATTTATTGTATATTAATTACAAATTTATACCCAGAATAACAATCTTAAGGAATTTACCTTAATAATCTATACTTTTGAGTTTTTAGAGATTAAAACTTTTTGGCTTTCTACTTTGTTTGAACAGAATAGTGATTTAAAAGTATAAAAACTTCATCATGAGTTAAAGTTCATTCGATTGACGATTAAAGGAACATAAAAGGTTCATCGTTAAACTAAAAACAAGTTGTTTAAAGTTTTAAACTTTATTTTTAGTATTTTGACATACTAAATTGGTTGTCTCTTTACGACAACAAAAATAACTACTGAGAATCAAGTCAGTGATGGAATGGTGAATGTCGCAGCAACAAATATTGCTACTTTAAGCAATTCAAATGCTACTCCTGCTATGGCATTACAAGAAACATCAAAAAAAATTTTTGGTGTGGATTTTAAAAAATTACATCCAAAGATGTTCTTTTATTTGACCATATTGAATCTATAAATGTTCATCATGAAAAGTGGTCAAAGTTGTTAGAAGAAACTTCAAAAAATGCTTTATAGTAACGGAAGCATGGAAGAACTCAAATTTTTTGTGTATGAACTACATACTGAGTGGCCTACAAGATGACTTGTATAATGTGTACAGTAATATGAAGACCTCAGAGGAACTTTAAGATGCTTTAAAAAAGAAGCACAAAACAGATGATGCTAGAATGAAGAAATTCATTTTTGCAAGATTTCGGGACTTTAAGATGGTAAATAGTAAAACTTTAGCTACCCAAATTTAGGAATTGCAAATCATCATCCATGATCTTCTAAATGAAGGTATAAACATAGTTAATAACTTTATTAAATATATTAACTGTTTTCTTGATACTCACATAATCTTTGATATAGATTTGGTTGTGAACGAGGCTTTTTTAGTAGCTTTTGTAATTCAGAAGTTACCACCTTTGTGGAAAGACATCAAGAACTACTTGAATCATAAGAGCACGGAGATGTTTGCTGAAGACCTCATTATGAGGTTAAGGATTGAAGAGGATAATAAGATAGTTGAAAAGATGCCTCAAGGAAATTCTGCAATAAGTAGAGAGAATATTGTGGAAGATGAACCTAATAAATCAAATAAGTGAAAGAAAACGTCAGGACACCAAATAAATCATCCTAAGAATAATTTCAAAGGTAACTGTTTTAACAATGGAAAAATTAGCCATAAGTCTGCAGATTGTTGGGCTTCCAAGAAGGGAAAGAAAAGGGATCAAACAAACATGGCTGAATCCAAAGATGATTTGGGCGATCTATGTGCTATGATTTTGGAATGTAATTTTATTAAAAATCCTAGAAAGTGGTGAATTTATTCAGGTGCCACCCACCACGTGTGTTCTAAAAAAATTATTTGCATTATATGCCCCGACTTAGGATAATGAGAAGATATTCATGGATAACTTCGCTATTATAAAGATTGAAGAAACATGTAAGATTTACTTAAAGATGAAATCGTAAGGTGGTGATATTAAACAACGTCCTTCATGTTTCGGAGTTGTGAAAGAATTTATTTTCTACTTCATTTCTGACTAAAAATAAATTCAAATGTGTATTAGTTTCTGACAAAGTTGTAATTAGTAAGGGAGAAGTGTAACCAAGGGCCTTTTTAAGATCAATGTAATAAATACTGAAATGAATAAAAATTTTATTTCTTCTTACTTGTTTGTGTAAAATGACTTGTGACATGAATATTTAGGACATGTGAATTACAAAATCTTGCGAAAATTGATTAATTTAGAAGTTCTGCTTAACTTTGAGTGTAATAAATCATAGTATCAAACATGTGTGGAATCTAAGTATGCTAAGTATCCGTATAAATCTTTTGAAAGAAATTTGAATCCCTTAGACTTAATTCACACAAACATTTGTAATATGAAGTCAATATCACTCGTGATAAGAAAACATATTTCATAACTTTTATTCATGACTGCACTAGATACTATAATATTTATTTGATAAATGATAAGGGTGAAGTAATAAACACGTTTAGGTAATATTAAACTAAAATTAAATATCAGTTGAATAATAAATCAAAATGATAAGAAGTGATAGGAATGGAGAATATGAATCTCTTTTTGTGGATATATATTTGAAAAAGAAATTGTCCATCAAACTACTTCCTTGTATTCATCTCAATCAAATGGAATTGCGGAAAAAAAATTAAACATTAAAAAAATAATGAACGTCTACTCATAAGTTCAGATTTACCGTAAAATTTATGGGGGGAGCTATCGTTACAACAAACCGAATATTCAATAGAGAGCCCCATAGCAAAACACACTTTATTATATGTGAAAATGAAAAGAAAGAAAATCAAACTTGAAATATTTCAAAGTTTGAGGATGTCTAGCCAAAGTTCATGTTTTTATACCTAAAAAGGTAAAAATAGGACAAAATACTGTGGGTTGTGTGTTCATCGGAGATGCTACAGGCAGTAAATCATGTCTATTTTTGGTTCATAAATCTGAATAGTCGGATATTCATGAAAATATGATAACCAAATCAGATAATGTAAAGTTCTTTAAACATATTTATCTGTGTAAAATTGGGCATAAGTTGTCTAATGAAGGGTGTAAACGACCCTAGAATGAACCAAAAGAGAATGTACTTAATAATGAGAATTCAAGGCGTAAGACACATCAAATAACATCAACTTCCTTTGGGTTAGCTTTATTTCTTCGTGAAAATGAGCCTTAAACGTTTAAGAAAGTGATGTCGCCTTCAAACTCATCCTTTTGAGAAGAGGCTGTCAGTAGTGAGATAGATTCAATCTCGAGCAATCATATTTAAGAATTGGTTGATCTTTCTCCAAGAAATAAACCTCTAGCGTTTAAATGAATTTTCAAAATAAAAATGAAAGTTAATGGTACTATTGACAAGTACAAGTCAAGATTTATTGTGAAAGTTTTTAGACAAAAAGAAGGCTTTGATTATTTCGACACATACTCACCAGTAACAAGGATAACGTCCATTCGAATATTAATCACATTCGAGGTGGTATATGGTCTTTAAATCCATTAAATGTATGAGAAAATAACATTCTTAAATGGAGAATTGAAGGAAGAAATTTACATGGAACAATCCAAGGGTTTTGTGGTTCCTGGTAAAGAAAAAAAGTGTGCAAACTTGTTAAGTCACTTTACGGACTAAAATAAGCACCAAAACGGCAACATGCAAAGATTGAACAAATTATATTGGCAAACATCTTCAAGATAAATGAATGTGATAAATATGTTTACATTAAAGACACTCCAATCACGAAGTCATTTTTTGTTTGTATTTGAATGACATGTTCATCATCAGTAGTGACATTTTTTATATAAATGCTACGAAATAAATTCTTGCGAGTAAGCTCGATATGAAAGACATTGGAGTAGCTGATCTGATATAAGGGATTTCATAGAACTCCAAGAAAATTAACATTGTCAAAGTCTCATTATACTAAAAAGGTAATTGACAAGTTCAACTATTTGGATTTTAATATTGCCTAGATTCTATTAGACGTGAGCTTTGCACTTCAAAATAATTGTAACACCCTCAAAACTTTGAACATTTTATTTTTGTCCTTCCTACGTTTGAAACATTATTTTTTGACCTAAATTGTGTTTAGATATGTTAAAAGGGAGTCCTAGTAGAGTTTCAGAATTTTTGAAAGGGGTTTGGGGCTATTTTAGAGTTCCGAGGCAGTATGTCTTCATGATATCCTCATGTCACAGAGGATAATTTTTGTGATATGGTCCATGACATGGAAGATAATCTCTGTGTTAGGGTTCGTGGCAAGGAGGTTAGCCTTCGGGATAAGGTTCGTGACACGAAGGTTAGCCTCCGTGATAAGGTCCGCGCTATGCCCTTATGTAAAATCTTGAAATTTAGTTTTAATTACTTAAGATAAGTGGTATAGGGGTGTTTTAACCTATGTACAAACTGTACGCATTATATAGCCTATTTTCTTCAATTTTAAGAGATTAATAATCCCTAATTCCATTCTAAAACACAAAATAGAAGAAAAGGTTAAGGGTTTCATTGTATGTTTATCTTTTGGGTTCCAAGTTCCAAATTTCTTCCGAATTCTTGTATGTCTATGGCATGTACCTCTTTTCTAAAATCTTATTTTGTAAGAATCATGTATTTAAATTGTGATTCATGTGATTTAATTAATCGATTATGAATGTGGGTTGAGGGCTCTTGAATATATTTGATCAAATTTCTTTTCCCATGACTTTTTTCACTATTCATAATTTAAATTGATAGTGCTGAACTAATTATGGTGCATGGGGATGGTTAATTGGCAGAGGAGTTGTGGATTCCCCCAAATTGATAATTTTGATACAGTAATTGGTATAACCTCAGCCCAACCTTATGAAACTTGCTTTGAACATGAGAATATGTATGTTGGATTGTTTTTGAAATGTTGAATTGCGTAAAAGGTTAATGGAACATAAAATTGGCTTTTGATTAAAAACTTCAGAGTCCTATTGGCTGACTAGGTTAGATTCTCTTTGGCTTGATGATTTGGTTCCTACTTAGAACTTTGGATTCCTATTGGGGGACTGGGTTGAAGTCCCATTGGCTAATAGTTTAGTTCCGACTTGGAACTTTGGAGTCCCATTGGCTGATTAGGTTAGAGTACCTTTGGCAGATGGTTGGATTTGGCTAAATGACATGTACTTGCAAACTATAGTCGGTATGATGATACCACTTTGTAATGCCTTAATGAATGACTCCTTGAATGTTTTATGTGCTAAATGCTTTAAGTGGGCTTAAAAAGGGGATTGTGTAGCACAACCGTAAAGGTGGAGGTCCCAAAAGGATCAGTATTGGAAACTATATTTGCCAACGTGGAGGTATAAATATCTGGATGGTTTGAGTCCACCATATTATATGACCAGGAGGTTTGAGTCCCCCATATTACATGATTAGGATGCTTAAGTCACTTTTAGTATATGATTGGGAGGTTTGAGTCCTCTGTGCATATATATTATGATTATTCTCAAGTTTATGCGACTACATTCACTGGGGCCTGACCAGAAGGTGAGAACTGAGGCCCATATAGCCCGTGGGTACTACTGTGATGGTTAAGCTACACAGTCCAGGTTAATATTTTACTTTCATGCCAAGCCTTGTTCTTATCCCAATATGATATATATTATGTATGCACACTGTGTGCATGTGAATTTTACTATGGTTTTACTTGGAATTATTTTATCCCTATTCTCTAAGTTACATGCTAGTGCTCATCCCACTAATCATCTTTGGATGTTGTATCCCCACACAATGTATGAATAAAAATACTTTTACTTGTCCGACGTAGTGACTAGATGATCTTGGGATAGCTCTTGAGTTAGATTGAAGTGGTGAGATTCCAACTTCGAAAGACCTTATTTCATGATTTGGTCTCCTTATGTCATATACTTTTCTTGGTCTAGTTTTGGCTATTTGTCGGGGGCAAGTCCCAACTTAGATTAATTTAGTTATGATTTATAGGCTTTGTAGGTTTTTGTGGACTTGAGTTTGGTTGTTGGATTCTTAGACTTCTTTTGAGTCATACTTACCTATCTTGTTTTACTTTGGAATTTTGCTGCTATATGTATATTATGTTCTGTTTGACTAGGCAAAGTGGGTAGTCTTTGGTCCTCATTACACTTAAGATACCCATCACGTTCAGACCCTTGTTTAGGTCATGACAAAGTTGGTATCAGAGCCTTAGTTTATGGTCAGTTGGGTGTCCACAAAGCCATGTCAAGTCAAGTCTCTTTTATGGGTGTGCAGTGCAACTCACTTATAAGCGAGAGTCTATGAGGCATTTAGGAATATTTTCCTTTCTTGTTGTTCTGTTTTTGAGCTGTAGAGTCTAAGGTCTTGAAATTTCTCCAATTCCCATTTGTTTGCCTTTCAGATCATTCCTCCTAAAAGATCTGATACTCGTGGAACCTCAACTATCCAGCCTGAAGACAATGTGGACAGAACTCATCCTACTTATGGAGTACAGACCCAGTCTAAGGTTGCTACTTTTGACTTCCCCCGTGAATTTCCATTGGTCTCCACAGATCCTTTTCCCACTGATGTCACCCCTGCTTAGTCATTTCCCAGAGATATTACTAAGGTTGATTTCTACTATTTTATTCATTTGTTGACCCAGTTGGTGACATCTCAGTCATGCTAGTCTGGTTCTACTGGTACTGCTGTGAGTTCTTTGGAGGTTACTCAAGTTGGGCCGTTTATAAGGTTAAACCATTCAATTTTACAGGCACTAAGGTTGAGAAGGATCCTCAAGGTTTTATAGATAAGATAAGGAAGATATTTTGAGTAATGAATGTTACTATTATAGGGGGTATAAATTTTGTAGTTTATCAGTTAAAGGATATAGCGTATCAATGGTATGAAAAGTGGGATCAATCTAGGGATGATAATGTGAAGGTGGGATTATGGGATAACTTTTTTAGTGCCTTTCTAGATTACTTCTTTTCTCAGGAGTTAAGGGAGTCAAAAGATGAGGAGATCGTGAATTTGAAGAAAGAAAATCTGGGGTTATTAAATAAAAATCATGAGGGGTAGAATGAGAAAATTTGCTTCTGGGTTATCCCGTGATTTGATTTTGGAGAGCAAGGCCGCCTTATTAAATAAAAATATGGACATCTCCATACTTGTGGTGTATATGCAGTAAGTTAAAGAGGAAAAGAAGAAGCAGGCAGAGATGGAGAAAATGCATAGTAAGAGGTTTTAGAATTCTAATCAGGGTGGAGGTTAGCAACAAGGTGGTAGAGATGGTGAAAAATGGTATATGAAGAAGTGAGGCAATTTGGGTTCCTATTGGACGTCTAGTGCTTCTTATCCTAAGCTGTTTGGTGATTATCGCTTTCAAAGCAATAAAGGGTTTAATAAACAAGGTGCTTAGTCTCTGGTCAATGGGGCCCAGTCATCTCCATCCCATCTCCCTTATAGATTTTATGGATAATTGCACCATGGTCTTTGTGATTAGGGGAGGAATAAGTGTTTCAGATATGGCCTGACCACTTTCAGAGGAACTTTCCTTCAGACGATGTTTCTACTGGGCTAATGAGGTTCCTGTATCTACCAATTTGGCTCTGGCACCAAAAGGTGCTACTTCTAGTTTCTGCACTAGTCGAAATCATCTCTGTACTCTTACTTTTCGTCAGGACTCTGAGGCATCTCCAGATGTTTTCACTGGTATATTACAACTTTTCTCCCATGATGTGTACTATTTGATTGATCTAGGGTCTACCCATTCTTATATATCCCCATAATGGATTTTTATTTTGGTTTTAGTCCTAAGCGTTTTTGGATTCCTTCTCTATGTCTACCCCGATGGGTGGCTCTGTTGTGTCTAGAAAAGTCTATAGGGGTTGTGTGGTATTTGTCCATGGTATAAAGACTTCGTTAGACCTGATAGATTTGGATATAGTTGATTTTGATGTTATCCTGGGAATAGATTGGCTCTATTCGAGCTATGCTTCTTTAGATTATTGAACCCATAAGGTCATTTTTAAATTCCATAATGAGCTGGTTATTGAGTGGGAAGGAAGTTCCCTAGTGCCTAAGGGGAAGTTCATATCTTATCTTAGAGCCTGGAAGTTAATTTCCAAGGGGTGTCTTTATCATTTGGTTTAGGTTAAAGATTCTTACTCGAAGGGTTTGTTGTTACAAACCGTTATTATGGTTAATGAATTTCCTGAGGTCTTTCTTGATGATCTTTTGGGTGTCCCTCCCAATAGGGAAATTGATTTTTAGATTAATCTTCTCTCGGATACTTTTCCTATCTCTATCCCTCCCGATAAAATAGCTCTAGCTGAGTAAAAGAAGCTGGAGGGGCAATTGAAAAATCTCCTTGGTAAGGGTTTTATTCACCCTAGTATTTCTCCATGGGGTGATCCTATTCTGTTCGTGTATAAAAAAGATGGTTCTCCTCCAATGTTTATAGATTACCGTCATCTAAATAAGGTGGCTATGAAGAATAAATACCCTCTTTTGAAAATTAAAAATTTATTCGACCATCTCTAGGGTGCTAAATTTTTTACTAAGATTGATCTTCAGTTGGGTTATCATAAGTTGAAGATTAGAGGGTTGCGAGCTAGATATCCCTAAGACTGTTTTTTCGTACCCTTGGTCACGTCTTTTGGGTTGACCAATGCCCCGATAATATTTATGGATCTTCTGAATCGGGTATTCCATCAGTTCTTGGATTTTTTCATCATTATATTTATGGATGATATTCTGGTGTATTCCAAGAGTGAGGTGGATCATGCTGATCACCACTATTTAGTGTTTCAGACCCTTAAGGATCAGCAGTTGTATGCAAAGTTTTCTAAGTGTGAGCTCTGGTTGAATGTTGTGACTTTTTTGGGTTATGTTGTTTCTAGTGAAGGGGACATGGTGGATCCACAGAAGGTTGAGGCAGTGAAGAAATGGCCTAGACCCATGACTCCAATTGATATTCGGAGCTTCTTGGGGTTAGCCAGGTATTATAGGAGGTTTGTGGAGAGTTTCTCTTCGATTACTGCCCCATTGACGAAGCTAACTTAGAAGAAGGTGAATTTTCTATTGTCAGATACCTGCGAGGAAAGTTTTGAGAAGTTGAAAGATAAGTTGACTTCTACTTCGATCTTGACCCTGCCCGAGGGTACTGATGGGTTTGTTGTTTATTATGATGCGTCCCATGTAGGACTGGGTTATGTATTGATGCAGCATGGCAATTTGTGGCTTATGCTTCTAGGCAGCTAAAAGTTCATAAGAAGAATTGTCCGATGCATGATTTGAAGTTGTTGTTTGTGTTATTTGCTTTGAAGATCTGGTGTCACTATTTGTACATGGTTCATGTCGACATTTTCTTCTACCATAAGAGTTTGCAATATCTGTGCACCCAAAAGGAGTTGAATCTCAAGCAAAGAAAATAGCTTGAGTTGCTCAAGAACTATGATATGAGCTTTTATTATTTTCAAAGTAAAGCTAACGTGGTTGCTGATACTCTTAGCAAGTTATCTATATGGAGCTTACCTCATGTGGATTAGGAGAAACGAGATTTGGAGAGAGATAATTATCGGTTGGATAATCTTGGAGTTTATCTTTTGGACTCTGAAAATGGAGGGTGATAGTACAAGAAGTGATGAAGTCATTTCTTAGCATTGAGATGAATGAGAAACAGTTTTGGATCTGATCTTGATGCAGATCAAGGATGATATGGGCCAACAGAAAGTCATGGTTTTCGTGATTAGTGGTGATGGTATCTTGAGGTACCAAGGTAGATTGTGCATTCCCGATGTTGATGTATTTCGAGAAAGAATTTTGTCCGAAGCTCATGCATCATAGTATACAGTTCATCCTAGTTTGATGAAGATGTACCATGATTTGAAGGGAATTTATTGGCAGAATAATATGAAACGATATGTGTCCAATTTTGTGGCTAAGTGCATAGTGTGTAAACAAGAGAAGGTGGAGCAATTGAGGCTCGGTGGGTTATACCAAAAGATATAGTTGCTCGTGTGGATGTGGGAAGTAATAAATATGAACTTTATTACTGGTCTTCCGCGGTCTCATAATTAGTTTGATTCAAATTGGGTCATTATGGATAGGATGACTAAGTCCACTCACCTCTTTCCTATAAAGACTAATTATTCGGCTGATGATTATGCTAAGATTTTTATTCAAGAGATAGTGAAATTATATGGTGCTCCAGTTTCTATCATTTTTATCATGATACTAAGTTCTAATCGCATTTTTGGCATTTATTTCTTAGAGATTTGGGCACTAAGACAAACCTTAGTAACGCTTTCCACCTACAGACAGATGGACAAATCGAAAGGACCATTCAAACATTAGAAGATATGCTCTTGGCTTGTGTGATTGACTTTGGGGGTATTTGGGTTGATCATTTGCCTCTCATTGAATTCACTTTCAACAACAGCTATCACTTCAGTATTGGTATGCATCCATTTGAGTCTTTGTATGGTAGGAGGTGTAGATCTCCTATTGGTTGGTTCGAGGTTGGTGAGGATGAATTATTTAGTTTTGACTTGGTTCATCAAGCAATATATAAGGTAAAGGTGATTCATGATAGGCTTAAGACCACCCAAAGCCGCTAAAAGTCCTATGCGTACATGAGGCGAAGAGAGTTGGAATTCAACACTGGTGATTGGGTATTCTTGAAGGTGTCTCCCATGAAGGGTGTAATGCAATTTGGGAAGAAGAGGAAGCTCAACCCCCGTTGTGTGGGTTTGTATTTGGTCTTGAAGAGAGTGGGTAGTGTGGCCTATGAATTGGATTTTTCTTCTAGTTTGGGTTCTATTCATTTGTTCTCATATTTTGATATTGAGGAAGTGTGTAGACGATCCATATTCAATTGTTCATTTGGAAATTATGGGTGTTTCGGAATCCTTATCTTATAAGGAAGTCCTAGTTGAGATCTTGGATAGGCAAGTCCTTCATTTAGGGACTAAGGATGTGGTTTTAGTGAAGGTTCTATGGAAGAACCAAAAGTTGGAGGAAGCTACTTGGGAAGCCGAAGAGGACATGAAGTCCAAGTATCCGTACTTTTTCCCCATCCTAGATAATAGTGCTTAAGGTATGAGTTTCATTTTCGTCTTGTTACTTTTTGAGTTTGTCATTTGATTCTGGTGTATTCTTGCTAATCTTCGTTCCATAAGTATTCTAGCTCATCCTTCGAGGACGAATAATCCTAAGGAGGTAGGAATAATGTAACACCCTTAAAACTTTGAGCATTTTATTTTTGGCTTTTTTGTATGCGAAACATCAATTTTTAACCTAAATTATGTTTAGATATGTTAAAAGGGAGTCCCGGTAGAGTTTTAAAAATTTTGGAAGGGGTTCGGGGCTATTTTGGAGTTCCGAGGCAATAGGCCTCCGCAATATCCCCATGTCATGGAGGATAATCTCCGCGATATGGGCCGTGACATGGAGGATAATCGCTGCATTTGGGATCGTGGCACGTAGGTTAGTCTCCGCGATAAGATCCGTGCTACGCCACCGTGTAAAATCATGTAGTTTTGTTTTAATTACTTGGGATGAGGGTTATTGGGGTCATTTCACCTATGAACGACCCTTAGGCATAGCATACCTATTTCTTTTAGTTTTAAGAGATTAAAAATCCCCAATTCCACTCTAAAACACAAAACTCAAGAAAAGCTTAAGAGTTTCATCATATATTCATGTTCCGGGTTCCAAGTTCCAAATTTCTTCCAGATTCTTGTGTGTCTAAGGGATGTACCTCTTTCCCAAAATATATTTTGTTAAAAACATGTATTTAAACTGTGATTCATGTTCTTTAATTAACTAATTATAAATGTAGGTTGAGGGTTCTTGAACATATTTGATCGAATTGCTTTTCCCATGGCTTTTGTGCATTATTAATGATACTAACTAGGGTGCATGAGGATGGATAATTGGCAGCGGGGGTCGTGGATTCCCCCAAACTGATGATTTTGATATGGCAATTGGTATAACCTCAACCCAACCTTGTGAAGCTTGCTTGGAACATGAGAATATGAATGTTGAACTATTTTTAAACCTTGCATCGCATAAAAGGTTAATGGAACATAAAATTGGCTTTAAATTGAAAACTTTGAAGTGCTATTAACTGACTAGGTTAGAGTTCCTTTGGCTAGATGATTTGGTTCCTACTTGGAACTTTGGATTCCTATTGGATGACTGGGTTAGAGTCCCATTGGCTAACGGTTTAGTTCCTACTTGAAACTTTGGAGTCCCATTGGTGGATTTGGCTAAATGAAATGCGCTTGCAAGCTATAGTTGGTATGTCAATACCACTTAATAATGCCTTACTAATGAGTCCTTAAATGGTTTATGTTCTAAATGTTTAATTGGGCTTAAAAAGGGGATTGTGTAGCAAGGCCATAAAGTTGGAGGTCCCAAAGGGATGAATACTGCTGTGTTTGCCAATGCAATAGTCTAAATGATCGGATGGTTTGAATTTCCCGTATTATATGTCGAGAAGTTCGAGTCCCTCTTATTACATGATCAGGGTGCTTAAGTCACCTTTAGTATATGATTGGGAGGTTTGAGTCCTCCGTGTATATATATTATGATTATTCTCCACTTTGCACAGCTATACGCACTGGGGCTTGACCAGGGGGTGAGAACTAGGGATCATATAGCCCATGGATACTACTATGACGATTAAGCTACACAGTTTAGGATAATGTTTTACTTTCATGATAAGCCTTGTTCCCTATCCCAGCATGATATATATTATCTATGTACACTGTGTGCATGTGAATTTTACTATGGTTTTACTTTGCATTATTTTATCTCATTCCCTGAGTTACGTGCTAGTCCTCATCTCACTAACCGTCTCCAGATGCAGTATCCTGCGCTATGCAGGAATCAAAAATACTTTTTCTTGTCCTGCATAGTGACTAGGTGATCGTGGGATAGCTCATAAGTCAGATTGAATGGTGAGCTTCCATACTTTGGAAGACCTCATTTCATGATTTAGTCTCCTTATGTCATATACTTTTCTTTGGTCTAATTTTGGCTATTTGTTGGGGGCATGTCCCGACTTAGATTTATTTAGTTATAATTTAGATGCTTTGTGGGTTACTGTGGACTTGGGTTTGATTTTGTTATTCTTAGACTTCTTTTGAGTCATACTTGTCTATCTTGTTTTATGTTTGGAATTCTGCTGCTATATGTATATTGTGTTCCGTTTGACTAGGCAAAAGGGGTGATCTTCGATTCTTATTGGACTTGAGTTACCCGTCACGGTCAGGCCCTTCTTTGGATCATGACAACAATGAAGTAGAAAGTGACTCACAGTTGGACTATATAAGAATGTTAGAAGTTTGGTGTATATCATGAATTGTATGCGACCAAACATAACATGTGCTATTAGAAAATTGAGTTGGTACACAAGTAATCCCAATCAAACTCATTAAATGACAATGAAAAGAATTTTGAGATATCTAAAACATACACAAGGCTATGCTTTATATTATAAAAAATATTCTGTGGTAATTGAAGGATATAGTAATGCGATTGGATCACTGGATCGAATAAGTAAAATTAATGAGTGGATATGTGTTTACTTTAGGTGGAGGAGCAGTCTCTTGGAAATCATCCAAACAGACATGTATTGCCCGCTTTATGATGAAATCTAAATTTATCGCGTCAGATAAAACCGCTAAAGAAGTTGATGGCTTTGAAATTTCTTCGAAGATATTCCTTATTGGCTCAAATCTTTGGCCGTAGTATACATACATTGTGATAGTCAAACGGTATAGGTAAGGCAGGGAGTATGATGTATAACGATAAATATCGTCATATAAGACCTAGACATAATACCATTAGAGAACTAATGTCTTATAAAATTATCACGGTTGATTCTGTGAAGTCAAAGGATAATGTGTCAGATCTATTTACAAAAGACCTATTACAGAGAGAGTGTTCAAAGATCATCGAAGGGAATGAATTTACAGCCTAGGATAAGTCATCACAGGGGTAACTCTATCTAACAGATTAGAGATCCCACGAGTTAGGTTCAAGGAGATCAAACAAAGTCATGACTGATGGTTCAACATTGTCAATTTACTCAGCCCTTTAGCATGATGAATGCAATATTAAAAAAATAAGGATAAATCTTATGACTTGAAGAATTTTAATCTATTCTAAGTTTTGCAGATTTGACTAAATAGTTTGAAATATATGATTAAATAGTCACTTATGTGAGGGTGAAGTGGAAGCTGCTCGAAGGAGAATGATGATAAAGACTTATTCTCTAAGCTCTCATGAAGTAAAGACATGTTCATGGATAAAACGAATAAAACCGTGAGAATCATAAATGGTAAAAGGCTAATTGTGTGACTAGTATTGTCTAGGTGTATATTAAAGTTCGACGGTTCAAAAATATCACATTTATCGATTGACCGAGTGCATTCGATGCATGTTCACTATAGAAAGTTCAAATTGAAATCTACTTATTCAGATGCAATTATTCTTTCCTTGTAGATCACACACTTGTTTGTAAGTTTTTTTTTTATAAAATAGTCATTCTCCATTAATGTGGGGGATTGTTGGGTTCTAAGTGTAAATGTGAATGAAAAATGGAGGGAAAAGTGAATTGAGTTTTTACTTTAAGGAAGTAAGAAGTTCTCCCACATTGGTGAGAAAAATGACCTTTTTATGCTTATATCGAGAAACATTCCTTCATGTGGATAGTGAGGCAAGAACAAGACATGCCTCGTACCGTCGTCGTCGTTGTTCGGTCGGCTGGGCTTCAAATTTTAATTTGACTTTGTTAAATGATCGATCGAGAAATTATCTTTTGAACAAAATTTATTTGAAACTTGAGAATTAAATGACGTTTTTAATCAAAAAATTTGATATTAAATATTTCTCTATTTGCAGACGCACATGGTATGCGCGGATACATGTTATAACACACCTCGAAGGAACGTGATCCTTTGTGGCACTATTTTGGAATGAAATGACGATCTGCGCGCACAGGTTGTCATCTGCGGATGCACGTCCGCCGCAGGTCAATCCAACACATTCTGATATGTGCCAAATTGCAACATGCGTGCAGTCTAGTGCTGGCGAGGCCTCATTTAAAAATAGTGCATTTTTCTTGAATCATTGCTTCCTTTCTGAAGCGCCATCTTTTTGCTATAAATACTTAAATTTTTCCTTAGGTGAATGTACGGGAATTTGAAGTGAAATACTTCTTCTTCTTCTTCTTAAAAACTCTAGTGTGATCTTCAAACTGTTGAGTGAGTTCGTTGTTAAGAAAATTTGAGGTACCACTATTTTTTTAAATGAATCATTTTATATTGGATGAATATATTTTATTAATCTCGCGTACTTGAGGGCAATAAATTCCTTAATGACACACCGTGAATTTGGTGGACTTGATTCAATCATTTCTGTCTTCATCTCATTTTTTATAAAGTTGGTTTTTATTGTTTTTTTCAGAAAAATAATTTGAATTTCATATTGATAGTCCTTCATCTGTTTGAACTTGTGTTTGAAGTTTTAAAAACCTTATTTGATAGTTTATAAGTTGATTGAACTTGTGTTTGTGAATTAAATATAAAATTTATACCCAGAATAACAGACAATAATTCTAATATATATAAAATTTGATCCAAATGGTAGTATAGTACTTCAACCATAATATACGCCACACTTGTGTGCACGCACATTTAAGCGGGTCTGCATTTGCATATTAATTTTACGAGTAATGTGGTTGTCTTCTCAGCCCTGTACTCCTTCGATCTTATTTTACTTTCACTTTTACTCTTTTCAATTCAACAAAATATTAATGGTGTATTTTATTAAATTAGTTTTATTAATAATATTTTAAAATTTTGAATTTAACTGTTACTTCTTTTTTTTAATATTATTCGGCCATGCTAATTAACTTGATGTAATTATTTAAATTTTTTTATTGAGAATGTATTTTACTAAACAAATATTATTACTGATATTTTGGGACTCTAAAATTAATTATTATTACTTTAGATAGTTATTTGACATATTTCAAGGATAGTATAAAACAAAGAAATAAAACTCTTGATTGCTAAAATGGACAAATAAAAAACTGTTTACAGTATAAAAGTCAAATAAACTGAAATGAACAAAATATTACTTTATACAATTATTTAATACTTACTATTGAGAAAAAGTAATAAAGCTCTTATTTGTTAAAATGATCAAGTGAAAAGTTTTTTTTTTTTGGTATATAGTTCAAGTATAGCAAAACAAAGGAAGTATTAATAGTCAACTTGTTTATAATATATATCTCAGCTTAAGATATAATTCGGTGAATGGTCACTAAATTTTTGAAATTGCCTACTAAAATTATTTTTATTTTTTAGGACAGTTAAATCATTTAGTTATTACTATTATCCTCAAGAAGTCACAAGCATTATACTGATTATAGAGATCTCAATTTTTCGTTGAAATGTCATGTTTATAATTAAAATCATATCCCTCTAATAATAAATCTATTTAATTCACTTAATTCATAATCATTTAACTCAACATTCAGGTCTTATACTCAAGCATGATCCGATTAAAATAGTATATGTCTGTGTTCTCACATTATTGAGGCAATTTTTTTTAACATGCTCAAAGTCGTCTCAATGAAATTAGTGGCCTGAGATGTATGTTAGATATGTTAGATATGTTTGAATTTATATATTTTTGAGTTTATTGAATATGTTATATATGTTTATTGAATTAATTATGAGAAGACCATTTAAAAACAGAGAAACTTTTAGAAAAATTAAAGAATCTTTAATTAGTAATTATTTAGAATATATAAGTCTAAATAAAACAAAAGAAAACCCCCAAAGATTAGTCTACCTAATTACCTTAATATCTAGTATTGAAGCAAAATTAATAATC
>NC_061114.1:118663346-118663725 GCF_002878395.1 Capsicum annuum
ATATTCTAAATAATTACTAATTAAAGATTCTTTAATTAGTAATTATTTAGAATATATAAGTCTAAATAAAACAAAAGAAAACCCCCAAAGATTAGTCTACCTAATTACCTTAATATCTAGTATTGAAGCAAAATTAATAATCCATTTAAAATCTAGAAGAATAAGACACATACCACCTAATTATGATAAAATTAGATTTAGATATCCACCAAGATATTATAAATATGATTTAAATGAGTAAAGTACAAAAATACAAAGAATTAAAACAAATTATTTCTGAAAAACGTAAAGAATTAAAAATAAGAATAGAAAGACTACAACAACAAACAACAACAACAACAAACCCAGTGTATTTCCACCTGGTGGGGTCTGGGGGGGG
>NC_061114.1:118666725-118773870 GCF_002878395.1 Capsicum annuum
TATAAGAGTAATTTATCATGGTAAGTATTTGTAAGAGTAGTTAGGTAGGCATGGTATGTAATTTATTCTAGCTATATAATCTTTACCGAATATTTTTTCTAATATGATTTTCCTTATATCTATTATTCCTATATCCTTAATCACATACAAAATAAGTATTTTAAATTTATCTACTATTACATCAGATAAATAATTATTCATTTTCATAAAATTGCTATTTTCAAAATATTTCTTTCAATCATATACATAACAAAATATGGTCATCTTAGATTACTACATACTAGATTATTCTTAAATAACATGTTCTTTGGTCACTATTAGCATGGTAATCTGGATTCTTTTCCCTTAAACAACGCCTCTACTCTGGTTACTCTCCACCATGGCTTCTTGCCTCATTGGTTTCACCTTTAGGATGACATAGTTCTTAGGGATTTTTCTCCTTTTCCACTTTGCTAATAAACTTCTTAACATATTATTCTTCGAATAATTCTACTATAAAGTAACTAACATGAATTTATTTTGTCATACCATGATTGTTGGGAATTATGAATTTAAGTATTCATAATCATAAATAAATATACCTGTTCGGGTAGGTTTGATATTTCTAAGTTTTGTTCCTCCATAGCTTTTTTTATTGAAATATACCTGTTTTTTAATAACTAAGCAAAGTATTTGTTGTGGACAAGAGAGAGTATTTATGCTTCAAATTTATTTTACGATAGTTGAAGACCATAGCTATCCATAGAAACATTCAGAATGAAATTCAAATTCGTATAACTAATATTAGAGTGGTTGCCATGATGGGATAAATATGTATTATCTAGAATTAAGGTCTGTGGTGGCGGAATGCGGAAGCCGTTAAAGCTCTCCTGAGTTTCTATTTAGTGACTGTTACCACAGTAGGTCACCACTGTGAAGAGGCTATAGTATTGATTGACCAGCCGCTAAGCGGCATGTGTGAGAAGGGGGCCGCCATGAAGGGTCACTTGGCCGTTATAGCAGGACTGCTGCAATGGTCATCAGGCAGAATCAATGCCTGATTCTGAATTTTAGATCTTATTTTAAAAAAAAAATCTAAAGTTCATTCTTAGGCTTGAGAGAGGTTATTTTCCACTTTCATGGGCAATTTTCTTCGTTGACGTAAGATCATTACTCCATTCTAACGTTATTTAATCTATTTAGTTCATAAAATCACTAGAACGGGGTATGGAGCCTAAGCCTATAAGTTGATAAGAAATTCCTATGGGTAGTCCTGAATTTGTCTAATAATAATTTTAAATTTTTAGATTATACTTCCTAGCGTAGAATTACTTCTCTTGAATGTGAATTATGGGGATTTGGGGCAAATTATTGGGTGAAACCCCTTATACTATGATTTAGGCAATAAAAAAAGGATAAAATCAATGGGGTTTAGTCCCTAAGGCCTAGAATTGAAGTTTAAGTGACTGAATACTTTTAATTATTTGTTTTAGATCATGAGCAATTCGAAGCTTCGATAAAGGACAAACCTCTTGTGAATTAGCTTTTGTTTGAATTCTTCGATTGAGGCAAGTTATGATTTAATTAAAATTTTAGACTTGATTTATATTTCATATTTGCTCTAAATTGAATATTTGTGGATTGGTCAACGAACATGCTTGTAGTTGTGGTTTAATTATTAAATGCTTGAATGAAAAAGCTGAAATATAATGAAATTAACTAAGTATATTGTGACAACGATTGTGATATCAGTGCACTATGCATATATCATGAGTGATAATGAATTGAGATATCTAGTACTATGATCATATTTGAAGGATTGAGTACTATGCCAGTATGAATACATATATTATTGATATCAGAGAGGGCCGAGTACCATAAAGATACGATATATGGATGAAGATGGTCCCCTATAGGTCATGACTATTAGGCATCAATAAGTCTCCATAATGTGTACGTACAAATGTGAAACTAGTTATTTTGAGTGGCATGCATAGAATTTATACTATTACTATGATATTGACATAGTGCTGATAATAATGTATTAATGTTAGTTACACTTGTGGAATTTGAGTGGACATAGATCCGTAGTGTTATTATGAATATTTTCCTCATGATTGTTGTAATACAAGTTGATAGTTGGATAATTATGTGGTCTAGTGATGGAAATTGTCTGGCTTGTTGTATATATATTTGTTGGCATACTATGAACATACTTGTTAACTATGGTGATTACTTGTTATTTGTTGAATGTATTGTATACTTGTTATTTAATTTATGCGTAAGTTTGATTCTTAATTAAGTTGATTTATGATACCTGCAAGAACATATTGATTTGTATTGATACCATCCTATGTTCTTCTTTTGTCGAGCCCAGATTATGTTCCAGAAGCCCAAATGTGACCTCGCATATAGCAGTGATAGTTGATTTCAATTCAAGGGTGAGCACTTTATTTTCAAGTTTTCGTGAATCACCATAGTAGGTCATGTCCATCTTTTTGGATAATGAGACGTTCTTTATCATTTAATAGTTTTTGGATAATTCTCTTAGACATGGTTTTCGTTTAGATGTTCTTGTATGATGATTTTTATATCTTGACAATTGTGATAGGCTGTTGATGTTTTTAACACTTATTATATTTATTGGCTTTTGAGAAGTTATTTAGTTAAGTTTGAAATTTATCCTTTTTTCCTTAACGGCTAAGTATTTTGGTTAAGGGTTGGGTTTGATGGTTTTCCCACTGAAGAGTTAGTGTGGGTATTACTCGCGGCCATTTGGATCGTTAAACCTTACTATCATTGCCCAAGGTTCACCAATCTTAAAGTACAAGAACATTTCTATTAGAGTCTTACAAAACGGTACAAAGATGTCTGTATTTTTCTAAGAGAGGCAACATGACACTAGGGAATTTCAATTCCTTCATTCTTTCGTGCAATTTCAATTCCTTCATTCTTTCGTGCTATTACTTGATTCTAATTACTACGTGGTGATCCTGTAATGACCTTCGAGGTCATTTTCTGTATTTTCACATACTTTTGTAATTTAAAGCTTTCCTATAATTTCCCCAATTCATTTATGACTTGTCGGAGCTGAGAGTTTAGTTACTAGGCAGTTCTTTTATTTTTACAGGCAATTCCCTATTTTGAAGTTTTCGTTGGTAAGAAATTGTAATCGGATGAAAATTCAATCAAACGACCTTACATGCCAATTATGAAAATTCCAACAGCTCCAAAACATTGATTTTAGGCTAGAGGGACATTTGGTTTGGGTCCCAAGTCTTTCGAACTCATTCCGACCTATTGACCAAAAATTAGGAAAAATGGCACTTAGGTGTGAGATCCACTTTTCGTCGAAATGACCTCAGATAGAAATTTTGACCGCTTCACTGAGTTTGAAATATTTTATTTGGTAGGGTAGCAAAGTTTTTTTTTGCATTTATGGGATTCTGAATGAACCGGGGGGGGGGGGGGGTCGATGAAGACTTAGAAAAATTCCAAGTCTTTAGCTAGTGCACTCAGCTGGTGCATCCTCTTAGGCGCCCCTTAAGTCGCTTAAGCAAAGTCCACTTAAGCGGTCAACTAAGTAACCATGCTTTCCCAGTTGTGTTTTGCTTAAGCTAAGCCCTCACATCTTAAGCGAAGACTGTTTAAGCGGCAAATAGTCCTATTAAGTAATGGGGGTGCAAACAATATGTACCGCAAAAACGACACTTAGCCACGAAAGTGGAGCGGCACTTGGGTAGCCTTCAATACCTCTTTTCCCGTTTTTCTCCCATTTTCACATGAGTTCAAGAATTTAAAGCCCCAGAGAGTGTGGAAACTTTAGATTAATAGGAGATTTTGGGGTGTTGGTGAGCTTGAATTACTCATTTTTTCTTCGAATTCTTGGTAAGTTTTCATTAATTTCATCGTTAATTTCTCAATTATCCCAAAATCCCTAGAATATTATTGGGTTGATTTTAGGACCATTTAAGCTCAAAATTTTTCCATTATTGAGGGTAAATATTCCTTGAGCATATAGGGGTGCATTGTCGGTTTTGAAAGTGCAGTTTCGCAAGCGAACCCGCACGAGATTTTTCGACACGAGCCAAAAACAAAGGATCATGATGGCATTTGTCATGGCAAGCCTTAACAAGTAAGCCTATCACCCAAACTGATATAAAAGAGAAATCAATACTAATCCCAAGACAAGGCTTCTAGAGGGAAGCTGATCTACACAAATATGATAATAGAGAAAATATAATCAAGATACCCAGTTAAATCCCAAAATTTGGTGTTACAGTGTAAGAACCACTAATACAACTCAAAGTCAAAATATACATAGGATATCCAAAAAGGAACAACTTTGTCTCCAAATTCAATAAAACATAGTCTAGATAAGAAAATATAATGGCCAACTTCGGATGCATAGATCAACCACTATCTCGAATAGACTCCAAATTCCACTTAAATCAACTATCCATGCGGTACACATGTAGTTGGATCTACACTGAAAGGTGATAACACTCATCTATACCATTTAAAGTGGTAGAGGATGGTCGTTGTCAATATCCCAACTCACGTTGAGGTCGAATCCATAAGGAGTGAAAGTTAGAGTTCTAATCTTATGGGTAATTAAGTCCTACTACGATAATACCCAAAGTGTTTTTAAAGTAAACAGCATAATTAAAAATATGAGGGGGGTGGGGGTTTCTTGGTTAAGGGAGAATGTATATCACTAGTAACTTAATTTCATAAACTAAGCAACAAACTTTAATTGAACTTCAATATTTGAAGAATCTTGGGATCATGTCTACCTAAGGGCAACTTAGGTGTGGGTGTGTGAGATTTGATGCACATGCTAGTAAGTTTCAAATGTGGTAGGCTAGGTATAGGACCTTTGAGGATAATTTCTCAATAAAACCTCAAATATTTCACTTGTTGACCCTTTCGGGTACCTTACAAGTGTGACAATCATATTCTCCCACTACCTCAATTTAAGAACCCCTATTTCTAGGATGATACCCAAGGTAAATCAACGATAAAACAACCATTATGTCTAAGATAGTGAAAATGAGGAAGCTAAACCTACTAATTATATACTATTGCTTTGGTTTCCACATTCCTCTTCCAAGGATGATGAGGGTTCCTAAAGTTCACCCAAACCCGTCTTTCAAAGATGGTTTATACTTTCAAGAGCATGGGGTTTGCAACCATCCACGTGGGTATTTAGGGTTTTCACCCACAAATCCTAACCAATTTAATCAAGCAATATTATAACTCATTATCATCTAATTAGCATGTCAAATACATCACAATCCACAACTAATTTGAACCTTAGTTCAACATAATCCCAAGACCAAAAGATTTAGCTATTCATGAAGAAAACAAAGAAATATATACCAAATGGGTTGTTCAAGGCATCCATTCTTAATAAATACCAAAATCTAAATCTCCAAATCAAATTTACAATTCTTGCCCAATTTAGGGTTTTAATTTCAAATTCAAAGTGTTGCTAGTCTCTAGAATGCCCAAAAAGGGAAATGGTTTTAAGATTTTAATGGATTTGGGTCGGCTGCCGAATATTATGAAACTGCCCCTGAGCTAAATCCCGTGTGATCGCGATCGCCCCAGATTCTCCATAATCGTGGCTACCGTATAGAGATCAACGCGATCACAATTGCTGACCGTCTTGACTGGCTGCGATCACGGTAATTGAGGCCTATTTCTACTCCAAGTCTTCCAACTACACTTTCTTTCTCTTTCTTTGATCCTTTTTAGCTCAAGTTCACATCTTTTCATCTCAAAACCTATATGCCTGCAAAATGTGGATATTAGTGCATTTAATCATACATAGGTCTCTTTTATTTATTTGAAACATCGTAATGTGCATGAATGTCGAGTATAAATGAGTGGTAAATTCACTGCTCATCAACACCCATAACTTATAGCTTCACTTATCCTCAAGAAACACAACCCCTTACCATGAGACTATGCACATTTATTCCCTTATTGAATGAGCCAAATGATCATAAAGACTTCAAGCTTAGTTCATATCACAATTTAGCTCTTCAAACATGGACAAAACTAATTTCACAACACCCCTCAACATAAAATGTGATTTTCAGGGATGCAAGAGACTTTAAAGATATACTATGTAACAATCGCTAATACTCTAAAATAAACTACTTTTTGACCCCAACTACACTATACTCCTTTTTGCCCCATTTTTTGGGAGATGGAAAAATTATCCACCTCGACTTATTTACATGCCTCCTCACAAGAAAAAAATTTCACACACCAAGTCTACAAGGAATTGAAGTGTAGAAAACTCTCTTTCTCCCAAGAACTCTCAATTCTAACAAGTACCATGCCATAGGCTTTCCCCTATTTTCAATCGTCACTACAATGAAAATACTAGGTTGGGAATGATGAAGGGCCTTTTGTGCTTGTAACGTGGGTTCGGGGTAGGGTAGTATATCTTTTAGGAACAACATGGCTAAACCCTTCTTGAACATCTACATCACACTATTCCATCCAATTTTTGGTTATGGGACACTTCTTTTGTTTTCACTATTTACATATGTTCCTACCTTTTATTTTCTTGGTTCACCCATTTTCCTTTTCATTTCTTTTTCTTAAACCCTTAGTTCTTCTCTTTCCTTTGTTGGGTCCTTTCATTTTCTTATTCATTTGTTCTTCATACTTAAACTCATAGGCACTTACTTACAACTTCGTGGCCCAAAGTTACCTCTTTCAATCATCACCACCCCAACTTAGGCCTTTAGCCTCAAGTTGTAATTTTAAGTTCAAGAAGAGTAGGGTTCAAAAGAAGGATAAAGATTGGAAGGCTCACGGCTTGTAATGTATTTTCCAAAGAAAGGTCTAAAGGCTTAAAATGGGTGACTAGGGATAACATCTATGAAACGGTAGGCATTTTAGGCTAAAGTGGACTTCCAATGTTGCACAGATGGCGTAAGATCATCTCCCCAACAAAGTAGAATCAAAATTAGTCTTGAGAGGCTAAAGGGGGCAAGTTCTAGATGGTATAAGTACACATGAGATTTGGACAAACAAGCTCACCACACACGACATGTAAAATTCACCAAGAAGGTTCAATTGCTCCTTCCGTTAGAGACAAAAAATAAAGTATCTCCCAATTTTCACAAGTCAAAATTTCAGAGTCACAAAAAGAGAAGATTTATTACAAAGTTGTTCACGTCCATGCCCTTAATTTTTGAAAAAAATTGGATGGAGGGGGGTTTTCACTTTGCATGGGCACCACACATGATTTATAATTATGGAACTAACCCAAGCCTTAATATCATATTGCAATTTTTGTATGGGCCAACCAACCATATGGTTACTCGATATTCTCTATAGGTACTCAGGCTTTATCTGCATCCATGGCTCCAAACCCAAACACAATGCTTTTCCCTGAAGAATGTCGCCACTCAATCTATCATAGGGAAAAGCTTGTACGATATTTCCATAAGTAAACTAAAGAAAAAGTAGAAAACTAAGAACAAAATAACTAATCTATGCAAATATGGGCACCATCAGAGTGCCTGAAATTACAACCCAAATTAAAAAAAATAAAAGTCATAAAAAAGAAATAAAAAAATATCCAAAAATATGAATAATACAGGACCAAATCAAATGAATATGGAGACAGAAACCCCTAACTAAAGAGGTGGCAGTGTCCTTACTGCATAAATAATCAAGCATAAAGAGAGATAAGGGTGCTCCCTGAAATCACATCAAGAGCTGTTGTCACTCTCAGACTCTGCATCATTATTAGCCTCCTCAGGATTGGACCACTCGACTGGGGCCTCATCATCACTCTTTACTTGGGATGAAAGAAGTCGATCACAGGGTTTTAGGACCTTCCAAAGGCCCTTCACCCCTTGCACATCTTGTTGAAGAACCATCTCTCTTCTTCTCCCTTATGATTATTTTTTCATGTGCAACGTGGAGATCATGTGTGATGTCTCTAAGGATGGGTAGGATTTCTTAAGCCTAGTAATGGTAGCTCCCTATTTCTTTTGGTTCTTTTGACACTTTGCATAATCGACTTGTGACACATATGAATGTCGAGTGGTGGAGGGATCTCCTGATCCCTGGGGTAAACTTGACACAAGCTTCTTGATGGCCACAATATCAACTCTAGTGTCCTCAAGAGGCTTAGAGATGGATGGCGTATAAGAATCAGGCTCCTCACATGTTGACTTTCCCAAGTCGATCTTTCTCTTCTAACTTTTACCTGGTGCGCCCTCTTCTCGAATTCTCAAAGCATAGATGGGGTTACAAGGGTGCACCTGAGTGTCTCTAAAGTATTCTTCAACCCTAGCTCTCCTACAAAGTTCAGTAATCAAAGAGGTAAAGAAGAGATGTGTACCACCTTAGGTCTTGAAGAATTTCATATCACAAACCACAAGCTGACAAACATTCAAAGGAATGTTGTCTAGAATGCAAAAAACCATCCAGACTCTCAAGTATGGGACTGATGTCATATGAGTATAAGGGGAGACTTGGCTAAATATTATGTTTAACCAAATCAGTGCCTTAGAAGTAAAGTCATTTGTGTGGATATTCCTTTTGGTTTTTGCCCACAAGACTTTATTTCTGGGACACAAACTTTCTGCTAACTAGCTTCCCGGCTCATACCTTTTTTCTTCGAACTAGCCCATGTTTGCATTTGGGAGCCCGTAGATATCATTAATTTGTGCTTCCATAAAGCTCACTATTTTCCCTTAGATCTTGATAGTCATGCTAGATGGGTCTAAGAAAGACACCATGTTAAGGTTAGTATAGAATTCATGAGCCAATTGCTCATTTGCCTTGCACAAATTTAGGGCAAAACACCACCACCCTGTATCATCAAGCCTATCATGAAATATTGAGAGCTTTTCCGATATATTATCCAAACATATGCCTCTTTCTGAGAGCATCTTTGTCCTCAAAATATCACCATAGTAGTGACTATGGCACTAAAATGCCATGAATCGGATGCGGTCGTATTTTTCCATGAGATTATCCTGAAAAGCAACATACAACACACACAACCATCATTGAAATTTCTATGCACAAAGTATGCTATGTTGTTCACCAAAGCCATTAGATAGTTGCTTGGTGGATTTTATACAAAAATTTAAAGAGCAGGATTTTTGTGCAGGGCAGAAAATCATACTAAGTTACCGCAATCGCGGGCTATGGAGTCACGATCGCAATCCCAATGATTGTGATTGCGGTAACTGAGACTAGTTTCAAAACTATTTTCAATGTTTAAAAATTTCAAATTCTAGGACACAAGCATGTTCTACAAGATGAATCCACATTAACAGCGCGGAACAAGCCTACTAGGTACTTTATTACGCCCTTAAAATGTAAAACCGTTAGTGAGCATTCATTTGGGCATTATATCAAGCACTTGGTGTGAACTCTTCATTTATCTCTATTTCCACACATATTATGGGTAGACTTCCCCACTTATGTGCACACCATATTGTAACAGCTAAAAACGTCACAAGCATAATTTGTCTAAATACTAAAGCATGCAAATCTTAATTTTAGGCCTTTCTCATATCATGCATTTTATGACATATTTTCAACAATCAATGCATAGATTCAAAGCACCTACCTGATAAGTGATGACAAAGGGGCACAATGATGCTATTGGAGTACTTACAAACTTGGCCAAAAATAGGTCAAATTAGAGAGAAAGGTTAGGAATAAAGTGTGAGGAAAATGGGGAGTTAGGTGGTTTTATAATTGAGATGGCTGTGATCGTGGCCATTAGTCTGCAATTGCAGACATGTGAGTGATCATGATCGTGGTAACTAAGGGCATTTTTGCACCCCTGTTTTCCTCTATTCAGCTTATTTCACAATTGGACAAATTTTCCTTGTTCGGTTCATAGTGCAAAAATTTCATAATTTCCCTTTACTAAACTCCTCCAACACACTCAATAGTTCCACAAATGCATGGGTTATTCAATTTTCAAAACTAAAATCTACACTACGAAAGCAAAAGCCAAGGATATGAGCCACCCTCGTGGCATTTGTGGGTTGCCTCCCACACAGCGCCTTAGTTTACGTCATGGCACGATGTCTTCCTTCTTTATCAAGTTGGGTCCTGAAGGGCCTCCTCTTTCTCTTATTCAAATTCAACATCAATCACTAATATCACTTAAAGTTACAAGGGTTACTTCTTTATTTTGCATACTCAAAAAGATACCTCATCATCATGAACTCTAAACCTTATTTGATCCAACTTTAAGTCAACAATGTCCCTTCCGGTGGCCAAGAAAGGTAAACTAAGAATGATGGGAACTTCTCGGTACATTTCGCAATCCAAAACCACAAATTCCACCTAACGTATAAATTTGTCCACCTTGATTATAAAATCAAACAAAATCCCAACCGGTCTCTTGATAGACCGATCTGCCATTAACAATCACACAGATGTTGGAGTTAGAGTATCCAATCAGAGTTTCTTATAGATGGGAAAAGGCATGAGATTTATAGTTGCACCGAGGTCGCATAGAGCTTTCACGAACAATGCGTTCCAATGGTTCAAGGGATAGTAAAAGCCTCGGGGTCTTCCTTTTTCCATAATTTTGCTACTCATGATAGCACTACAACCATGGGTGACTTCAATTGTGTAATATTTTATGAGCTTTTTCTTTGACATCAACTTCCTTAAAAGTATCGCGTATCCCAGGATTTCTTGGATTGTTTCAAGAAATGGGATATTGATAGAGAGGTTAAGCTTGGCCATGAATTTCTTGAGTTTATCACCCTCTTCTTAATTTGAAGCCTTTGAGAAAACGGGGGAGGAATTAGTATTGTAGGCATCACATCATTTTATGGTTTCTCATTTTGCACCACCTTCTCATCAACCTCCATTGGTTCCTTTCCATTATTTTCATCATGAGATTTCTGTGGCGCTTCTTTTGGCTTAACCTTAGGCATCTTGTCACCCAACTCATCTTTTAAGTGATCACCAAGGGTCTTCCCACTCCTAGTGACTATTTCTAAAACTTGAGCCTCATTCTTCGGGTTCACAATAGTGTCACTAGGAAGACCACCCTTTGGCCTAGCATTCAATTGGGTGGAAATTTTCCCAATTTGAGTCTCTAATTTCTTAATGGAGGCGGAATGGGACACCACGGTTTGACTAAGTTGCAAATAATCACCTTTCATTTCACAAACCATTTTGTCTGTACCTTCAACTCTTATCAAGATCTTTGTCAAAATATCTTTGGACTTGTACTTATCGAGGTTATTGGCACTCGACTCTTAGTTTATTACTCAATTTTAGGGAGGAACGTAGTGCTCATATTCACGATCTCTATCCCTCTAATCACGATAACATTCACGGTCTATCCAACCTTGGTTCCTACCTTGCCTTTGATAGGCAGGGTGGGAACTCTACGGATAGTTTCTCAAGTACTGAATCTCCTCATCAAGCTTTTTAGCCTCTTCATCATCTTCATAGGCTTTTGATGCCATGACATTCATCACTTTTGTGGGTCAACCCATCACATGTTTTGTCAAAAGCTCTAGTTGAATCATCATCTTAGCCATATTCTCCTCTCTTTCTTCATTTTATTTTCTTTGTTCCTTGTCAATCAAGGATGTAGTGGGAGAACTCTTAGGAACCTCGGCATTTTGGGTAAGCCATCCCTAGTTTTTCTTGGTAACCTCCTCAAGAAAATTCATTGTGGCATGATAATGCAACTTCATAAGAGATCCCCCCGCCGCATTGTCCACCACGGTTTTTTTGAGTGGGTCAAGAGCACAGTAGAGGATTTGGAGAAACATCTTCTCCGGGACCTCATGGTTTAGACTTTGCGTTAGTTTTTTGTTAAATCTTTCCCATACTTCATACAAATGCTCTCCATTAAATTTCCTAAAGTTGATGATTTCATCCCTCTATAGAAGCATTTTGAATGGTGGGAAATACTGATCAAGAAATACCATAGTGAGTTTATCTCATGAAGTGATAGATTGACCCGGAAGAGATCAAAGCCATAATACCGACTCTCCCATTAGAGAAAATGGAAAGAGGTAAAGCTGGTTGGACTCTTGGGTTATGTGTATGATATCAAAGGGTGCACATACCTCTACAAAATTCTTAAATGAAGGTTGGGGTCCTCATAAGCTTTCCCCCTAAAAAATCCCTTCATTTGCAACATGTGCAACATGACGCTTGCGATATTGAACACATCATTCCCATGAGTAGGTGGGATTAAAATGGAACTTGAATGACCAACGTCATTTAGTCGCCCCTTATCATCAAGAGGGACATCAAAAGACCCAGCTTGACTAGCATTATCGCTCATGGTTCTGTGTATGCTACGTAGATCACCAATACAAAAACAAAAATAGCAGCCAAAATAAATGCATATCACTATGGGTATACCCTAAATAATAACCAACACCACACAAATAAAAACTAAATTTCACTCTTCGGCAATAGTGCAATTTTGATAACACTTACCTATACCATTTAAAATGGTAGAGCGCAGTCGTTGTAAATATCCCAAGTCATGTTGAGGTCGAATCCACAAGGGGTGAAAGATAGAGTTCTACTCTAGTGGGTAATTAAGTCCTACTAAGAGATAACCGAAGTGTTCGCTACTCATGAAGGAAAGAAAGAAACATATATCAAATGGGTTGTTCAAGGCATCCATTCTTTCGAAATACCAAAATCTAAATCTCCAAATCAAATATACAATTCTTGCACAATTTAGGGTTTTAATTTCAAATTCAAAGTGTTGCTAGTGTCTAGAATGTCTAAAATGGGGAAGTGTTTTAATCTTTGAAAGGATTTGGGGTCGGCTACTACCGTTATTGCATGTAGATCAACACGAACGTGGTTGCTGACCATCTTGACTGGCCTGTTTCTGCTCCAAGTCTTCCAGCTGTACTTCCTTTCTCTTTCTTTGATCCTTTTTAGCTCAAGTCCACATCTTTCCATCTCATAACCTATATGCCTACAAAATATGGATATTAGTGCATTTAATCATACATAGGTCTCTTTTATTCATTCAAAATATGGTAATGTTCATGAATGTCGAGTGTAAATTAGTGGTAAATTCGCTGCTCATAAAAAAAGCACAGTAGGATAGAGTACGGTCCATTTGTACTCATTAGGTATCATAGGCCAACTGAGTAAAATGGACAATAAAGCATGTAAACCCTAACCCTAAAGACTACAGAAAAGAGTAATCCTAACAGAAAAGCTTTTAGAAAACTAAGTGTAAGGCTCACAATTAATTTTAGATATTATTTCATATAAGATGTTAGTCATGAGATTTCAGCTTTCAGTTTATAGATATAAAAGTGAGTCCTTTCTACACTTAGACCGCATGATTTAAAGATAGAATACAAGTACAACTTTTATAACTAAGTGTTATGACTCATAAGATTTATGCAACATGCTTTATTACTTATGATTATGATTTTTAGTTTTCAGTTATTCAAGCTAATGTGAGTCATTTACACTTAGCATGCATTCTTTTACAAGTTTATGATATCATTGAGATATTGTTTACTAATGCATTCACCCCCACATGCTCAGTAGATTCCAGAAGTACTGATCCACATATATGTCGATGTTCTTCATTGTTTAATAATGTAAGTTCAGGTGCTCAGTTTTAACAGCATGAGTGATTTCGAGCATCTCCATCTACATCCCGACAGTTGGTGAGTCCTCATAGTTTGGGGACCCAGTTATTTATTTTTCTAGCTTATTAAAGTAGTTGATTTAGTATTTTCACTTAGTTCGAGTGAGCTAGAGGTTTGTCCTAGTGGCTCTCTAGTTGTTAATAGTAGAGGCTTGTCAGACTGCTAGTTATAATTCAAATTTCCAGTGTTGATTTTCCAGACTTTTAAGTCAAGTATTTTCAGGTATTATGTTCAGTTAATTCCAGCTTAGCTCAGATAGAATTCAACATTTCAGCTTTGATTATATGTTTATATTTTTTTATTATGAGTTTCAAATTAGTAGAAGGCTTACAGGGTTAGCTTGAGGCTACTCGTAGTCTTGAGCACCATGTGACATCTCGGGACCCAATTTCAGGGCGTTACAATAAGGACCACTATCACTAAGTCTCTAACTAGAGTAGATACATAAATTAGTTAGTTAAGGACATCACAAATCTATTCCAATCCTAAGAAAAATCTAATAGATACATAAAAATAAGTTGAACCCAAATAAAACAAAGTAGTAGACATCGAGCCACAAATGAGAATAGTACCTATAATGACGACATTAGATGCCTTTGCCTCGATCTTTCCTAAAAAGTCATAATAATGAGCTCTGTTTTCAGTTTTAGAAACCTTTATAAAAGGTTGTCATCCACTCATACCTGTATTTCATTACCTCAGCTTACACTAGAAACTCCTTAATGATCACCTTACCTACCCTATGGATGACCCTTATCATTATTTTTACCTGCGCCACCTCTACCAACAAGAACCATAACCTTAGCCTACTTCTGGACTTGTTACCTAGCCTATATCTATGGAAATTATATATTAAAGTTCCCTCACAACACCAAAAGTATAACAACCTTGCACAATATAAAGCATGATAGCATTGAATAAGAAACCTTTTAGCCTCTAGCAATTAAGGTTGTTGAATAGACCCTGTTTGACCACTTATATAAGCTAGTAGACCTGACTAAATGGGTAAAGATAGATAAGTTATCTGGCTACGACCCTTAAGAACTTCCAAAGTTACCCATACCCCAAGACTTCTTTTGTAACACCTTTTCTTTTCTAACTTACTTCACCCTTTCTACATTTTTCACTTAATCAACAACATCATTAAAGGTATTTTGTAGAAGTCATATAAACTGTCTAAACCAAGAAGTCAATTTCCATTCCTTTATAAAACAACCAAATCCTCTCCTTCTCTGTACCAAGTAAATAAGTAGCATGATAGGACAAAGAATAAAACTATGTCTCATAGACTACACATGCATATTACCCTACTTAAGGGACAAAACCCATCTTTCTTATAATTATGAAGAGTATAGGGGTATATAATTCTCTAAAAATAGGGAATAAAAATAATCCCATATCAATGAAGGAAATATGGAGACCAACACTCCATATATGCTCTCTGCCACTGCATGTCATCACCATATAGTTGAAAAGTAACAAACTCAATATTGTGCTTCTCAAATATACCTATTTTGTATGTTTTTAATAATTACTAATGAACTTAAATGCAACCTCTATATCATAGATAATAAAATTAGAAGGCTTTATCTTTTGGAACTTGGTCAGCATGTCGTTCTCGGTGCCACTCATGGCAAGATTTTACACTAGAGAGGAAAATTCTCAATACCCAAGTCCTCACCCATTCTAGGAGTAATCATCGCAGTTGTCTATATACTTGGAAAGTGATAAGAAGGAATAATAGTAGTGGCCCTAGTATCGGCCAAGATACTTAAAAAATTAAAGCACTTGTTGAATTATTTTTAAAAAATTAGCGGAATAGTTGTACCCTCAACTGGCACTACTTCCTCCTACTCAACAATGTACTTATTTATTTCCTCAACTTCCTCATAATGATCCTAGGATGAGGGAGCTGTTACTAACCTATGACAGGCCTGATCATCTCTTGCCCAAGCTCTACCCCTAATGAACATTACTCTTCTTCTTTCACTCCCCCTAATCCTTCCTGGTCCTCATCCCTAAGTTGTTAGTTCTATAATTGCAACTACTAGTGTAGGGTATGCAACTCTAGCTCCATTTAATCTAGTATATACCATCTACTGATAAAGAACAAATAAGGTCAAATGCAAATGTGTATCACCATATACCAAATAAAATAGAATTATAACCTAAAAGAAGAAAGAAACAATAGTTTTCTAAATACCTATAGCCTCTCAAAAAAGAGAATAGACATTTCCATACCATTCTGTAAAACCTACTAGACATTTTTGGTGTAATCAAATCAACTAATAAAGGACTCTATACCATCTTTTTCATGACCCAAAAAACTATGAATGACATCCCTACTAACTCCCGATGGGAGAACCATTTAATCTCAAAACATGCAAAAGGCAAAAATGGGAAATTAGCTGTTTTGGATTGAGTAAGATAGTGTTAACAATAATTTACCAATAATCCCGAAGAACTAATTAACACCAAAATAATCCCATGGAATTTAAAAGTTGTTGTACGAAAACACTACAAATGTCAGTAAATCGATTGAAACCAAAATAATTGAAAATGTCTATGTCTGAAATAATGAACCAAAACTAACTAAAGAACTTATGGAACCCTAAAAATTATAGCTCACCCTTAAGTTTAAATGTTATCTACTCTACAACTGAGGTTTTGAAATAGTCTCTGAAAAATTCTTTTCACTCAACAAAAAGAAGAGTATGTGTAGTATCAATACACAAAAATAATAGTATAAAAGTAGGGTTATCAACCAACTTAATATGAAAAATATGAACTCATAACCATAAATTTGTAAAACATGACAACCATGAGCTCCTACCATGTAGCCCTACTTCAAGATTACGACATGGAACCTAATTCAACAACTTCATGAAATTCAGCTAACATGGACAACAAATCAAGTCAAGACCATGATACCAACCAGACTCTAACTAATAACCATGACTCTATTAATGATATAAACCATGTCTTAATTACACATGCAAATAAAAAATATAAAATATACCAAATATCTAATTAAACCCATACCATTTAAGGATCCATATAAACAACAACAATAGCAATTATCATGAATCTCATATTACATAAAGAAACCATAATAACAAGTCAACACTTCAGCCCAGTTCACCTAATGAACCAAATAAAATAAGCCAACACTTAAGCCTAGTTCACTTAGGGAACTACTACAATAAGTATTCACATAATTCCTGATTTACTTAAGAAACCATCACTCTCACCTTTACCTTCTACATATATATTAAGGATCTTATAGTCATCCACTAGCCATGAAGCAGGGGATGAGATCTTTTACATATACCAAATCTAAGAAATCAACCTTCTGCCAGCCTTATAATAACCAAATCTTGTGAATATTCCTAAATACCTATACATCCCACAGTAATAATAGATACCATGATGATAATAACCACAATGATAATAGAAACAACACTTTTAAAATCCAACAAGTTTTTCGTATAATTTTATTTCATGTATTGAAACTGAGGATATTAAATGACCATTCACTTTACTTAGACATACATTGTAACAAGTAATAAGAAGCAATAGTTACCCTGCACACATAAAAACCCATGGGTTTCAACTATATTAAACCATCACCTAGATCAATCCAAGTCCAAATGCTCTACCAAACTTGAGCTTAGCCTTTTCTTACAATATCGGCTGGATTGCATATCAACCAAATGACCTATTATATCATGGATTATAACCTAATCCCAAAATCCTAATGCCAATTTCATAATCCCCCACCCCTTTTTATTATAGTTTTTTTCTACTTTAATCCTATAAATTTCATTGTTACAATAGTGAATTATCAACATGCAAACGTAAATTAGTAATCTTTAACAAAAATCTAACATTTTTTTACACAATCCACTTAAATACACTAGAAAATTAGATAGTTTAAGTTATGTTCATCACTAAAATTCCAAAACTAGTGATTATAGTAGTTAAAAATTGATCTATAAATTCATAATGAAATCAGTTACCTTTACGAGGAGTTTGAATAAAAATTAAGTAAAATTTATCCAAAATCATCTAAGCCCTTCCCAAAATGAATTTTCAAATAAATAAATTTTTGGGGGTACATCTCTACATAAATCTACATATATATATTATTATAGTAGTCTTATCTTTCTATTTTAGGATTGCTATAGCAAAATTCGCCCACTATGGCAGGATTGACAAACTTTTACTCCCACTATAGAGGGAATTATTCTTCCATAGCAGTGTAGGTAAAGCAATATACCACTATCTATAGTGAGTGTGGCGAGTTTGAAACTTGGGATTGCACCCAATTCATAATGCACCCTTAAACCATGATATTCTAGACTAACTCCTTTATGTCAAGTTTGATATTGGGAGTTCTACTTAACTGAACTCACTTTCAAAAGATCCAACAAATTAGTTATTGTCTTAGATAATGTAAAAAAATATGTAATATTTTCACATTTACCTAATCCATTCCCTAATATCCATAGTCTATACCTCACTCAGACTTTACCCAAGACTAGCCTAGGCTAAAATTTTAACTCCCAATTCAAAGAAAACCTTAAGACAAATTCTTGTAAATTAGAGTTACTCTTAATAATGAAAAATATCATTATATATCATAGGTATGATTTTTATTTATTATCATTAGCCTTTTGTGCTAATTGATCCAGGGTTTTCGTATCATATATGTCCATCTACTTTGCTATTTATTGGGTATTGGTCTTGTAAAATTTTGTGTGTGCCTATGAGTGTAGCTACCTCTATAGGTGACTCTCTTAGTAGTGGATCAAATAGGTTGATCCAGTGTTGTAACTTCCTTAAGGCGTAACTCTTAGGTAGGTCTTTTTATCTTATATATGGTAGTATTTAACGTGATTCTAGGGTTGGACCATTTGTTTATAATGTCATATGGTCCTTGGATGCCTTTCTTAGACTACTATATTGGTTATGATGGGTGTTTTATAAATTATTTGGTGAGAGGTTGGTGGCTAATTATCGAGAGGGTTTATATCATCTATTTAAGAAAAGAAGGTTGGTAATGAAGGGAATATTTAGTTGAATTTTTTTTGTTTTCTATATTTCGAGCCTTCCAGTTGTTACCCATTAGTGATGACCTATCGAGATAGTTAGTTTAGTTCCCAAGAACTTTATTTGATTCTAAAATTAATTTCCCTACTTTGAAGTTTGTAAGGTTTAGAAATTGATCTATGACAATAACTTCTCATAAACAATGTTGGATGAGAATTCCAACAATTTTCTTAGCTCCGGATAATGGATTTTAAGCTAAAAGGACCTTTTCTTTGGATTTTGAGGCTTTCAAACTCATTTTTGGATTGTTGGGTGGATTTAGCTCAAAATAAAAACAATGGTTTTGGGCTCACATTTCATTAAAATAATCTCCGTTGGGAATTTCTTTTAGTCTAGAATATCATTTTTGAAAGAGTAGCATAGTTTTTTTGCATGCACATAATTCCAAATAAATCATGAGGACCCATTTGGGGAAAACAAAACTTAGAGCTTTTGTTTGTGTATAGTGCATCAAAAGTGGTCCCTTACAATATTTGCAGTCACCTTATTAGTGGAAGTTTTTTTGTAGTTGTTGGCCACTTTTGTAGTCTTTACTGGTAGCATATATCTATCTCTAGGAATCCTCATTGACTTACATTCTATGATATTACTCTATTATTGAGATCTTAGAGATAAGAAATTGAGGGAAAGTCATATCTAAAGCTTGGGCATGCTAAATTCTTGGCCTTTCACTAATTCCCATTGGTTTTACCTTAAATTTAAGTTAAGTTCTGCAAAACCCTAATGAGTGGTGATTTTACCACTTATTTACATCCAATATTCATACACTTTGCCTTGACTTAAATGATTTAGTGAGACCTAGGTATGAGTAAGTGCACTAATATCCATTTCTTACAGGTATAAAGTTGAAAAGATAGAAAGAAGTAGATTAAAGCTTGAAATGATAAAAAAGAAGCAGAAGAAGTGTAGATGAATACTCAAATCCAAAAGGACCTTGGGTATCACACTCGCGGGTGGAACATCGCGATTGCTATCAGCCAAGTAGAGAACCTATTTAGCCTCTATAATGAAATTGCAGTCTAAGGGATGCGATTGAGATCGGGTAAGTTGGCCAGCATTACGCGATCATTCAGTCATAACCTCTACCACAATTGTGCGATCGTAGTCAAGCTCTGCGACTACGACACAGAGGGCTAAATGAAGGAAGGAAAGTTTGGTAAATTGTGCATCTAAGTCAAGATTTATATGGAGAATTCAAAACACTCTAGACACATGGGGAGAAACCCTAGAATTTAGGGAAAAAAAAAATAGAACTTTAGATAGTTTTTCTATTATTGTGATTTTTGTTTTCAAGGAGAAATTAGTGAAATTGGATTGTGGAATTGAAGATCATTTTATCCTCTCTTAGTATGAATTCCATGGATGCATTAGTTGGTAACTTTCTTTTCCCATATCTAACAAGTAGCTAATTTCTTTAGTCTTCGGATTATGTTGAATTAGAGTGTAGTAGTGGTTGTGTATTATTGTGTTTGCATAGATTTTAGTTGTTGAGTACGGATTTCACCATTACTTTAGCTTATATGTTGGAATTTGATGGGTGAAAACTCCAAATCTCCAAATGGGTTTGATGAGTGAAAGACCCAAGCTCTAAAAACCCTTTGTCATCCTCAAAAGAGGGATTTTGGTGAATATTATATACCCATAAAATCCTCAAAAGAGGGTTATTAAGGGAAAAAACAGTGGTGAACAACTAAGTCTATGGTTTACTACCCTTTGCAATCTTAGAAATAAGTGTTTAGGGAGTGTGAATCATGTCAAAAGCATCATCCTAGAGATAGGGATGCTTGGTTGAGGTTTTGGGTGGTTATATGAACTCCGCACTTGTTAGGTGCTAGAAAGAGCCAATGGGTGAAATCATTAGGGTTTTATTGAAAGTTTGAACCCAATGATCTTAGACCTTGCCTATCCATTAATTAACAACTAAATCCCATGATAAACCAACATTATCCCTCATGCTCTACCTCTACGGAGACATAATCTCAAGATCTATACAAATCTTGAATTCAAACCAAAGATAGCTTTTACCACGTACTAATTGAAGTTTGTGTGAAGAATTTTCAAAAAAATCCTCCCATTTAATTATACATGTTGTTTCCATTAGCATTTCAAGTAACCTTATAGTAGGTTAAGCACCCACAGGTTTTGAAGTCTATAACATTCATTCCTTGAGATTCGACTCCAATCTACATTAGGTTATTTTAAAAACAACCACCTCACACCAAAATCATGGGAGTGAGTTGAGCATTATAAAAATGGAACCGTTTTCGGGGAGTGAAATATATATTTCACTTTTATGGTGCTAATCTTACTTGGGAATATTCGGAGTGGGGTAATTTAATTTCCTTATTATTTTTGATCTTTGAGTAGGTGAATATTATTTATTCCCAAGTCATCATGAATTATAGGGACTCGGTTTGTTGTGGAGCTGGAGATCATGAAAGTGCAATTCTTATTCCCCCCACCGAGGAGCATGGAAAATTCTATGTAACAAGTGTGATGATGACATTCCTCCACCTAAAAGGACTTTTCAGGGGTAAAGCTCATGAAGACCCAAATGCTCACTTAAAAGGTTTCGTAGAAGTTTATGCTCCGTTCAAATTTACACATATATCCCAAGAATCCATTCGGTTAAGCCTTTTTCCTCTATCTCTCACGGGAAAGGTGATACTGTGGCTAAGATCTTTGCCTACCGGATCGATCACTTATGGACAAGTATCACAGAGGTATTTCTAGGTCAACACTTCCCACTATCTAGGAAGTCAAAGTTGAGGGATGAGATTATTCAATTCTGCCAATACCACAAGGAATCATGGTACAATGCTTGGGGAAGGTTTAAAGAAATACTTTTGAATTGCCCTGTGCATGAGGTGCCGGAGAAGATGCTTCTCCAAATATTCTATCGAGTATTGGACCAACAAAACAAAGCCATAGTGAATAATGTATTAGGTGGATCATTCATAAACTCATCATACGAGATTGTTTTAAATGTCTTAGACCAAGTAGCAATTTGGTGTAAGGGATGGGACATAAAGGATGTAGAGGTGGCTATGAGGAATCTCTCCTCGTCCTTTGTGTGCAATAATAGGAAAGATGAAGAGGAAGAGACTGAAGCAAAGATGAGCAAAGTGATGTCATGCCTTAAACTCCTACTTTATCATATGTTAGGAGACTTAATGGAAAGTGTAAGTGTGATAGATATAATAGAAGTTAAGACTTGTAAAGACAAGGAGGAAGAGGTAATGGGTGATGAGCTAGAGATGAAACCTTGCACCTCAGAGGGTTTCCATCTTACCCCACAAGGTCAAGATGGGAATCAATGTCAGAAAAAAAAAAGCTAATCATGGTACATCTTGAAGAGAGAAAAGAGATTGATAAAGAGATTTTGGCGCAAATTTTAAGTAATGCTGAGAGGACCAGAGAAATGGTAAATGAAATACTAAGTGAGTTCTCAATGCTCCACCAATTAGTTGAATCTCACTCCTCTAATTTTCAACAACTCAAGGCAAAAGTGATAAAAATATCAAAGTATTTAATGGAGAGGAAAAGTGAAGAAACCCAAAATAGGGATACGTCAAAGGGAAATAGAAAAAAGGCCCAATGTTGAGGAGACAAAGTTAAAAGAGACATAGATGAGGAAGCCTATTAATAATGAGTTTCAAATTGTCTTTAATACTTAAACTCCCAGGTATCCACCTTTCCAAAAATGGTCATTGAGAAAGGGAAAGCATGATAGACTCAACAAACTCTTCAATAAGTTTAGCAACCTTTATATTAATATCCCCCTTATCAAGGCGTTGCAAGACATGTCGGGGTATGATAAATTTATGAAAGATTTGGTGTATAAAAAAATATTGTGGAGGAGAAAACCATAGAGATTACTCACCATTTTAATGCCATCATGTAATACCTCGAAGATTTTTAACAAATTTCATCCAAAGAATGCCTAGTATTAGCTTCTAAAGTGAATGAAAATAATTACATGAGGAATTTTCAACATTTTTAATTTTTTATATGGAAAATTCAATAAGCTTTCAATCGATATATGATTTTCTTAAATCCGATAATCGGGTAAGAAGTTATGACTATTTCAAGTCCCTTTCGTAAAATAGCGCCATATTAGTCAGTGGTGTGCTGCGCCAAAAGAGGAAGTGGCATTTGGAAATTTATAGTAGGTGTCCGTGATTATGGCACATCGCATTAGCACTCAAATTCAGAATTGTCCTTTTTCCAGTGTTTCAGTGCGATTTCCCCTGCGTTGCACCAAAGTTCTAGGTCACGAAAGAAGGGGCTACGCGATGGCTTCGTGTCGTGCTTCCCTCAATTTTCAATTGTCAATTTCCATTGACACATCACGATAACGCCATGTCGCGCCAGGGGCCCATCTCGAGAAAATTTTACTGAAATTAAATGACACATCCAGGGTTAAAAGGGTAAATTTCCTACCCCTATTTAAACCCAATAACACGTGATTTAGCTATTCTTCACCCAAAATATACTATTTTCTCTCAAGTTTCTCTCAAGAACAAGCTCGGATTTCTATTAGAGATTCAAATTCAAGAAGGTTTCACATCAATCTTTATGAAATCACGAACTAAGGTATGCATAGTGTTCATTCATGGACTCCTTTCATCCATGAAGCCCAAGAATCCCTTCTCTAAATTCAAGTTATGGATTTTCTTATGAATTTCATGATTGGGATGCTTTTTTCATATTGATAATGAGTAATTAAATTGTAATCCATGAATGAGTGTTAAATGCCGTATGGGTTAATTTATATCAGTATAGATTCATGAAACCCTAGGACTAAACCATTGAATGATTAAATTGGAATTGAATCATGACAGTTAATTATTTTATGATGTTGTTTGCACATTCTATGCCTACTATATGTTTGTTTGAATTATTTACTATATGTTCAGTTTAGTAAATCATGTTCAGTGTCCATTCAAATGAGAGTAGGAATTAGCACCGAGTGAACCCAAGGATGGGGACACATACTATCATATGAGGGTGTGATCCTTAGAAGTCATCCTTGCATTCCAGAACTATGTAGCCAGCATAGGTTGAGACATCAACACTGTCTGATGAGGGTTAATGAGGTGGACAAACACTGTCAGATAAGGGCCCCACCATTCTCTTTTGGGGATACTATCAGATAAGGGTCACCCACAACTTATCCTTATCAATGGTGCGATATTGACACTTTTCAATTGGGGTTATAGATTGGACCCCAACTCAGCCGTAATGGCTTATCAGGGGCATATCGGTTAAATACTACCTCCCATAGTTTCAGTACCAGTCTCAGTAAAAGAACTCGGATAGTTTTTCAGATTCAAGACTGTCAGATACAGTCGACTCAGATATAGTAAGAAACTTAAATAGCTCCATCAGATTCAGGACTGTCAGATACAGCCACCCATGTTATCAGTTATATTCAGATACAATTATTTATGCTATCAGTTATATCAGTTATTGGTATGTCATGTTATCAGTATTTAAATTCAGTAATTAAGATATCACTGTGTCAGTTACAGTTAAATATTTATGTATACATTCTCACATTCATGTTAGATAGTTAGCTAGCATTATTCATGCATGTTAACCTCACATTAGCCTACCTTACAAGTATACTTAGTATATTCTATTGTACTGAGGCATTTGTGCTATGGTGCTTTCTTTTTATGTTACACCATAGTTTCAAAGACACGAGTTCCAGATCAACAGTAGATTCCAGTCCCAGTAGTCAGAATAGAAGTGAGTCCTCATCTTTTGAGAACATGATTATTTCTCTACTATTTCATTAATTATTTATTAGTTGGATTTAGTTGGGGACATGTCCCATCAACTCCTTATTCAGATTATTCAGATAGTAGAGGCTTTCAAACTAGATACCAACTATCATGTTTCATACTTCAGTGTTTATAATTTTGTTTTGGGTATTATATTACCCCACAGATGTTAAATCATCCTTGTTATGTTCAGTATTGAACCTTATATCCTTTCAGTGCATGTTTCCACATTATTTAGTATTTTATGTAGTATACAGGTACAGATATCAATCTTGGGTTAGCTTGTGTTCCTTCGGGGTCATGAGCGCCGTGTAGCATTTTGGTTCAGCAAATTGGGGTGTTACAAACTTGGTATCAAAGCCTAGGGCTCAATAGAGTCTTAGGAAGTCTGAAAGATACATCTATTAGAGTCTTGTGCATGGGTGTGTTGCGCGCCACATTTATGTGCAAGAGGCTATGAGATGTTTAGGAGCAGTTTCCCTTCTTTTAGTATTCATGTCATGCCAGTGAGCATAATCATAAGTCAATCTCTCAGTCTAATCTGCTTCTTCTTTTTATTTCAGAATATGCCTCTTAAGAGAAGAAATTAGTTAGCCCCTCACCCCGAAGAACCTTTGGGCGATCATGTTTCTCATGCGGAGTTTAGGACTGTATTTACCACTCTTGCTCAGTCAGTAGCTGCCCATAATGAGCAACCAGGTGTCATTCCGACCAACCCAGTGGCCAACTCAACTACATCTAAGATTTAGGACTTTACCCGAATGAATTCTCTATCCTTTCACGGGTATAAAGTAGATGAAAACCCTTAGGAATTCATTGATCAAGTTTAGAAAGTAACAGACATCATAGGGGTGACTACTGTTGAGGTGTTGATTTAGCCATATATCACTTACAGGATATTGCTCACACTTGGTTTAAACAGTGGAAGTTAGAAAGGCTAGATGATGCAAGTTCTAAGGAGTAGGAGGAGTTTGTCACTTCATTCTTAGAAAGATTCTTTCTCCAAGAGCTTAGAGAGGCAAAGATGCTAGAATTTATCAACCTCAGGCAGGGCAATATGTTGGTGAAAGATAATTCTCTAAAGTTTACTTAATTAGCCAGATATGTCCCTCATGTGGTTGCAGATGGCAGAGCCAAGATGTGTAAGTTTGCTTCAGGGGTAAATGATAGCGTGGTTAATAAGTGCAGATCCACCATACTAAATAGTGACATGACTTTAGCCAGACTTATGACTCATGCTCAGCAGATAGAGGAGCAGAAGATTAAGCAGAGGGAAAAGCAGAATAAGAAATCTAGGACATGTAGCTTCAATTTTAGTCAGTCTAAATCAAAAGTAGAAAACTGTTCTCAGTTTTGTCCTAAGTCATCAGTTCTAACTCCTTCTTTAGCCAATGCTCTAGCTCCTAAGTTCATAGATAGAGTGCTAGGCTCTAAATCTCACGGCAGTGTGAGCAATGCCCGAACTAATCTCCTTTGTCAGACTGATGGTAAAAACCATAAGAGTGCTTGTAGAGCAGGCAACGGTGTCTGTTTTGGTTGTGGCAAGCCTGACCACAGAGTTAGAGACTTCCCTCAGTCAGGTTATTAGATTTATCTTCGCTTTTCAGCTTAGTTCGGTCGCCTGAATCAGCAGGGTGCCACCACTAGTGCTACAGCGGGCAACACCCAAATAGATTATATGCTCTTCAAACCTAAGAAGATCAGGAAAATTCTCCTGATGTAGTTATCAGTACGTTACAGATCTTTCATGTGCATATTTACGCTTTGCTAGATCCATGAGCTTCTTTGTATTTTGTTACTCCCTCTATAGTAGATGATTTTAGAATCAGTTCCAAAATTCTAGTAGAGCCCTTCTCAGTCTCTACCCTAGTAAGCAAAACCATCATAGCCCGATGGGTATACAGGAACTGCCCGATTATGATATTTTAGAAAGTCACTTTAGCAGACTTAGTCGAATTAGAGATGACTGATTTTGATGTCATTCTGTACATAGATTGACTTCATTCCTGCTATACCATCGTTGACTGCAGAAATAGAATAGTCCATTTTTAGTTTCCAAATGAATCCATCCTTGAGTAGAATGGTAGTGTATCCGCTTTTAGGGGTCAGCTTATTTCCTACCTTCGGTAAGGAAAATGATATCTAAAGGATGTGTCTATCATTTTGTTTGAGTTAAGGACACTAGTTTCAAAACTCCCAACCTTGAATCAGTCCCAGTAGTGAATAAATATTCAGATCTCTTTCCCGAAGATCTTCCAGGAATTCCTCCCAAAAGGAAAATAGCCTTCGGCATTGATCTTCTTTTAGATACTCAGCCTATCTCTATTCTAGCATACAGAATAGCTCCAACAGAAATTAGAGAATTGAAAGAATAGTTGAAAGATTTCTTAGATAAAGGATTCATCAGACCGGTGTTTCCCCGTGGGGCACACCAGTCTTATTCGTGCACAAGAAAGATGGTTCTTTCAGAATATGCATTAATTACCGTCAACTCAATGAGGTCATGATCAAGAACAAGTATCCTCTTTCTAAAATTGATGACCTGTTTGACCAACTTCAGGGTGCCAGCTATTTCTCTAAGATAGACCCTCAGAGTTAGAGAAAGTAACGTTCCAAAAATAGCTTTTTGTACTCGGTATAGTCACTTTGAATTCTTAGTCATGTCATTTGATTTTACCAATGCCCTAAAAACTTTCATGTACTTGATGAACCACATGTCAAGAAGTACCTGGACATGTTCATCATAGTCTTCATAGATGATATTCTAATCTATTCTTGCACTGAGTGCGATCATGCAGACCATCTTAGAATAGTACTTCAGACTCTCAGAGATCATTAGCTATTCACCAATTTAGTAAGTGCGAATTTTGGCTAAGGTCAGTAGCATTCCTTGGTCATATCATTTCCGCTGATGGCATTAGAGTTGATCCTCAAAAGACCAAAGTTGTAAGAAACTAGCCAAGAACTGTCTTTCCATCAGATATCAGGAGTTTCTTGGGTTTGGCTAGATATTACAGATGGTTTGTTGAAGGATTTTCATCTATTTCATCCCCTATGTATAGATTGACTTAGAAAAAATTTAAGTTTTAGTGGTGAGACCCTTGCGAAAAGAGTTTTCAAAAGTTGAAGACTCGACTTACCTCAGCCCCAGTCTTAGCTCTTCCAGATGGTTCAGATGGGTTCATGATGTATTGTGATATATCAAAAGTAGGTTTGGGTTGTGTCCTCATGTAGCATGGTAAGGTCATAGCCTATACCTCCAGATAGCTTAAACCCCATGAGAGGAATTATCCCACTCATGATCTTGAGTTAGCAGCCGTAGTCTTTTTCTTAAAGATTTGGAGGCATTATCTCTATGGAGTTCATGTAGATGTCTTCATAGTCACAAGAGTCTTTATTATGTATTTTCTCAAAAAGATCTCAATCTTTATTAGAGAAGGTGGTTAGAGCTCATAAAAACTACGACATAAGTGTACTCTATCATTTGGGCAAAGCCAACGTAGTGGCCGATGCTCTCAGTAGGCTATCCATGGTAGTGTTTCTCATGTGGAGGATAGTAAGAAGAAGTTAGCTCAAGAATTTTATTATCATGCTAGACTAGGCGTTCGCTTAGTCAATTATTCAAAGGGTGGTGTATGTGTTTAGAGTAGTTCAAACTCATCTCTTGTTTTTGAGGTGAAAGAAAAGCAAGATTGAGATCCCAGACTTGTCAAGTTGAAAGAGTCAGTTCAGGATCAGAGTAGAGATTTTCTCCCAAGGGGGAGATGGAGTTTTGCATTGTCAGGGTCATCTCTGTGTTCCAGGTGTAGACAACTTAAGGCAGTGAATTCTTGCAGAAGTGCATGGTGCGCACTACTCTATTCTTCCAGGGGCCACAAAGATGTACCGCGACTTGTGGAAAATCTATTGGTGGGAGTGGGATGAAGAGAGACATTGCAGAGTTTGTGGATTAGTGCTCTACATTTCAGCAAGTTAAGATAGAGAACCAAAAGCCTAGTGGGTCCATGTAGGAGTTTAGTATTCTTTCTTGGAAGTAGGAAGTTGTGCATATGGACTGACGGTTTTTCCTTGAACTCGTCATTAGCATGATTTAGTCTTGGTCATTGTAGATAGAATGACCAAATCAACTCATTTCCTTCCACTTCAAACCTTTTATTCAGCTGAGGATTACGCCAAAATCTATATCAAGGAGTTGGTTAAATTTCACGGTGTTTTGTTGTCTATTATCTCAGACAGAGGTACTTAGTTCACCTCTCACTTCTAGAAATCATTCCAAAAGGGTCTTCGTACCCAAGTTCATCTCAGTATAGCCTTCCATCCTCAGAAAGATGGTCAAGTAGAAAGGACAATTCAGACTTTAGAAGATATGCAAAGGGAGTGTGCAATTGATTTCAAGGGAAGTTGGGATGGCCACTTGCCTTTGATTGTGTTTGCATACAACAACAGCTATCATTCCAGTATTCAGATGGATCCTTTTGAAACTCTCTATGGTAGGAGATATAGATCTCTAATTAGTTGGTTTGAAGTTAGTAAGGCCTCAGTCGTAGGTCCTGACTTAGTATTCGATGCCTTAGAAAAGTCCAGTTATTCAGAGAAAGACTTCGAGCTGCTCAGAGCTGACAGAAGTCTTATGCAGATGTTCATAGAAAAGATCTCAAGTTTGAGGTTGGTAATCATGTCTATCTAAAGATCTCTCCTATGAATGGAGTGAAGAGATTCGGCAAGAAGGGAAAGCTTAGTCCCCGATATATCAGTCCCTTCAAGATTCTCAGTCATTTTGACAAGGTAGCTTATGAGCTTGAATTGCCTTTAGATATAGACTCACTTCGTCCAGTCTTCCATATATCTTTGCTCAGGAAGTGTATAGGTGACCCACCAGTTGTAGTCCCTATTTAGAGAATTGATGTTCAGAACAGTCTCTATTATTAAGAGATTCCAGTTGAAATCTTAGACTATCAGACTTGTAAATTGAGGAAAAAAGAAGTCCCTCTAATTAAAGTTCTTCGGCGAAATCAGTCCATCATGGGAGCTACTTGGGAAGAAAAAGCAGACATGCATACTAAGTATCCTCATCTCTTCTCTGCCAACTCAGATCAAGCTCAAGGTAACAATTCTCCTTAAGCTTATGCAGTTTCATGATCACTGTTCATTATGAACTTGGTATTCAGTTTTATGTTCATGCTCCCAGTATAAACATGGTATCAAGTACCATTGCATATTCAGTCATACATTCATGTATCATCTCAGTTATATAATTATGCATTAGAAATGCATTCTTATTGTGAGAAACTTAGTTCCTCGCAATATTCAGTCATGCATTCATGAATCAGTTACATATACATCAGATATGCATGTTCAGTATGTTATGTTCAGCTTTTCAGTCATGAGATCATGTTAGTATCATTGGAAGATGAATGTTCTCAAGGGGGAGATATTGTAATACCCTGAAGATTTCTAAAAAATTTCATCTCAAGAATGCCTACTATTAGCTTCTAAATTGAATAACAATTAATCCATGAGGAATTTTCAAGATTTTCACTTTTTGTCATCTGTAAAATTAATAAGCTTTCCATTGATATATGATTTTTTTAAATCCGATAACCGAGTAAGAAGGTATGACTATTTCAAGTTTTCGTCATAAAACAACGCCATATTAGTAAGTGACGCACCGCGCCACAAGAGAAAATAGCATTTGGCAATTTCCAGTAGGTGTCTGCGATTATGGCGCATCGCGCCAGCACTCAAATTCAGAATTGTCCATTTTTTAGCGTCTCAGCAAGATTTCCCCCGTGTCGCGCCAAAGTTCCAGGTCACTAAGGAAGGGGCAATGTGATGGCTCCACATCGCGCCATTCCTCAATTTACCAATTGTCAATTTCCAGTGACACAGCGCGATAATGCCGCGTCGCGCCAGGGGCCCATTTCAAAATTTTTTTATTGAAAATAAATGACGCATACAGGGTTAAAAGGGTCAATTTCCTACCCCTATTTAAACCTAATAACACGTGATTTAGCTATTCTGTACCCAAAATATACTATTTTCTCTCAAGTTTCTCTCAAGAACAAGCTAAGGTTTCTATTGGGGATTCAAATTCAAGAAGGTTTCACTATAAATCTTCACGAAATTACGAACTAAGGTATGTATAGTGTTCATTCATGGACTTATTTCGTCCATAAAGCCCAAGAATACCTTTTCTAAATTCAAGTTTTGGACTTTCTTATGAATTTCATGATTGGGCTGATTTTGTTCATGTTGATAAAAAGTAATTGAATTGTAATCCAAGAATGACTATTAAATTCAATATGGGTTGATTTGTCTCGGTATAGATTCATGAAACCCTAGGACTAAACCCTTGAGTGATTAAATTGGAATTGAATCACGACAGTTAATTGTTGTATGATGTTGTTTACACATTCTATGCCTACTATGTGTTTGGTTGAATGCCTAGATAAAGGGAAAATGTCTAATTAGCATGATATCATGAAATCTCCATGTACGTACAAGCTTATGCCTATCATATGTTTGATGAAATGCTTCAGTAAATGTATTATGATGATTATTATGTATTCAAGTAAGTCATTCTTTGTCATTTTGCTTCCATCGAGTCCTGGGGGTACTTGTACTCAAAACATTAGCTGTGTACCTAGAGCCATGTCATGTTTTCCCGATACTCTCAGTCAAGATATGAATCCTTAGACTTCAGATAGTCTTATGACTCAAGAAAAATCTCCATGATCTCATGACTCAGTCAGTTGTCAGATATTAATAGTATTCTATTCGTCAACGGAACTTAGTAACTCAGCTCATGTTAAGTTTAGTAAATCATGTTCAGGGTCCACTCAGATAGGAGTAGGAATTAGCTCCGAGTGAACCTAAGGATAGGGACACACACTATTAGATGAGGGTGTGATCCTTTAAAGTCATCCTTGCAATCCAGAACTATATAGCCAGCATAGGTTGAGATATCAACACTGTCCGATGAGGGTTGATAAAGTGGATAAGCAGTGTCAGATAAGGGCCCCACTATTCTCTTTTGGGGACACTATCAGATAAGGGTCGCCCATAGCTTGTCCTTACCAGTGGCACGGTATTGACACTTTTTAATTAGGGTTACAGATTGGATCCTAACTCAGCCATAATGGTATATCAGGGGCATGTTGGTTAAATACTACCTCCCACAATTTCACCAGTCTCAGTAAAAGTACTCAGATAGTTCTTTAGATTCAAGACTATCAAATATAGTCGACTCAGACACAGTAAGGAACTCATATAGTTCCATCAGATTCAGGACTGTTAGATACAGTCACCCATGTTATCAGTTACATTTAGATACAACTATTTATGATATTAGTTATATCAGTTATTAGTATGTCATGTCATTAGTATTCAAATTCTATAATCATAATATCACAGTGTCAGTTACAGTTACATATTTATGTATGCATTCTCCCATTCATGTTAGACAGTCAGCTAGCATTATTTATACATGTTAACCCTCGCATTAGCCTACCTCACATGTTTACTTAGTACATTCCATTGTACTGAAGCATTTGCGCTATGGTGCTTTCTTTTTATGTTACACCATAGGTTCAGAGACACGAGTTTCAGATCAACAGTAGATTCCAGTCTCAGCAGTCTGAATAGAAGTGAGTCCTCATCCTTCAAGGACATGATTATTTCTCTACTATTTCATTGATTAGTTATTAGTTGGAGTTAGTTGGGGACATGTCCCATTAACTCCTTATTCAGATTATTTAGACAGTAGAGGATTTCAGACTAGATGTAGACTATTATATTTCAGACTTCAGTGTTTACAGTTTTGTTTTGGGTATTGTATTACCCCACAGATGTTATCTCATTCATGTTATGTTCAGTATTAAACCTTATGGCCTTTTAGTGCATGTTTCCACATTATTTAGTATTTTTATCGTATACAGATACAAATATCAGTCATGTGTTAGCTTGTGGTCCTTCGAGTCATGAGCACCGTGTAGCATTCTAGTTCAGCAAATTGGGGTGTTACATATCATGATAAGTGCATATGATGAAAAGAGGAAGGATCCTGGTGCCTTTACATTCTCTTGCACTATTAGAACTTTCACATTTTCTAGGGCATTGTGTGACTTTGGGGAAAGTGCGAACCTCATGACTTATGTGATATTTCACAATCTTGGGTTGGGTAAGCTAAAACACACCAAAATAAAGTTGCTTATGGCCGATCGATCCATTAAGAAACCTATTGGGATCCTCCACAATGTTTTAGTAAAAGTAGACCATTTCATTTACCCGGCCAACTTTGTTATTGCGACTTACGCCATAGATGTTGAGATTCCCATTATCCTTGGGAGGACATTCTTGGCTACTGGGAATGCATTGGTATATTTAGAGGCCGGGGAAATGAAGTTTACATTAAATGGTGAATTGGTATCCATCAATATATGTAAGACTATGAAATAACCAATGGACCAACAAGTCCTCTCGGTAATTGATGTTATTGATGATGAGGTGTCTAACCATGTCGATGTGGGTTTCTTGAATGACCCTTTAGTTGGGGGCTTTTGGAATTGTGAAAGGGAAGAAATGAAGGAGTATGCTGAACTGGTAGCTTTTCTCATGGGGCTTGGGTTTCACACCAAGAACCCGGTTAAATTAGATCTTGATCTTAAAAACCGTGAAAGTCTACCCACGAAACCATCTATCCTAGAACCTCCCAAAATCAAACTAAATCTCTTGCAACCTCATCTCAAATACATGTTCTTAGGGGGGGATGATACTTTTCTGATCATCGTTGCTAGTGACTTAAACTCCTTTTAAGTAGAATCATTGAGGTTAGTGGTTAAAAAATCCATTTGGTCCATTGGGTGGACGATAGCAGACATCATCGGCATAGCTCCCAGTTTTGCTCACATAAAATTAAACTCGAGCAAAATCACATACCAAGTGTGAGAACCAAAGAAGATTAAACCAACCCATGCAAGGGTGATGAAAATGGAGATTATAAAATGGCTTGATGTGGGAGTGATTTATCCTATATCTAATAGCATGTGAGTAAGGTTAGTGTAATGTATTTCAAAAAAAGGTGGTCTCACGGTGGTTGAGAATGAAAAAAATAACCTCATCCTTGTTCAACTGGTCACCAAATGGCGAGTGTGTATGGACTACCAAAAATTGAACTCATGGACTGAGAAGAACCATTTTCCATTGCCATTCATGGATGAAAGGTTGGATATACTTACTGGAAGAGGGTGGTATTACTTTTTGGATGGGTACTTGAGATACAATCAAATCTATACTGCCCCAAAGGACCAATAAAAGACAACATTTACTTGCCCATATAGCACGTTCACATTCAAGCGAATGCAATTTGTATTGGGTAATGCCCTGATAACCTTTTAAAGTTGCATGTTTTCCATATTTGTAGACATGGTTAAAGACTCTATGGAAGTATTCATGGACGACTTCTCGGTAGTGGGGAATTCTTTTGAGCCGTGCCTCGAAAACTTGAATAAAGTTCTTGAAAGGTGTGTGGAAACAAACCTTGTCTTGAATTGGGAAAAAAGTCATTGCACGATAAAAGAAGAAATTATCTTAGGACACAAGATTTAGGGAAGGGAATTCAAGTTGATCAAGCTAAGGTTTAGGTAAATGCAAAACTCCCACCCCTATATCCATAAAAGGTGTTCAAATGTTTCTTGTCCATGCCGTGTTCTATCATTGTTCCATAAAGGATTTTTCCAAGATAGCACATCCTATGTGTAAAATTCTTGAGAAAGATTATAAGTTCAATTTTGATGAATCATGTATCAAATCCTTCGAGTATATTAAGGAATTGATCATTTTAGCACCCATTATTATGGCTCTGGATTAGTCATCCCCTTTTGAGGTAATGTGTGATGCAAGTGGTATTACATTGGGTATGGTGCTAGGGCAGCAAAATGACAAGCTTTTTCATCCTATTTACTATGCCAGCAAAACCTTGAATGATGCCTAACGCAACTACACTATCACCAAACAAGAATTATTGTTGGTGGTTTATACCTTTGAGAAGTTTTGGGCCTATTTTTTAGGTACGAAGGTAGTGGTACATGTGGACCATTCTTCTCTCAAGTATCTCATGGCCAAGAAAGAAGCAAAGCCATGATTAAATAGGTGGATTTTGTTTCTACAAGAGTTCAACTTTGAAGTGAAAGACAGAAAAGGATGTGAGAATCAAGTGGCCGATTATGTCTCCCAACTAGAAGGCAACATTAAAAATCATAGGGAGATAGAAATTGATGATGCTTTTCTCGATGAGTTGATTATTACCATCGAGGGGAAAGGTAAACCATGGTATTCTGACTTTGCCAACTATTTTGCGAGCAGTGTACTCTCCGAGGGACTGAGCTATTATAAAAAAATGGTTTTTATTTGATGTGAAGCGATATTTCCAGGATGATCCACTTTTATTTTAAGAATGTGTTGATAGATTTATTAGGCTTTATGTCATGGACTTTGAAATAAATAACATATTGGAGGCTTGTCACTCGTCACCTTATGAAGGTCATCATGGAGGAAGCTGAACTACCACTAAGATTCTCCAATGCAGATTTTACTGGGCTTCCATAGATAAGGACGCCATTGAATGAGTGAAATCATTTCAAAATTGTCAAATGCGTGGTGGCCTTACAAGAAGGAATGAGATACCCCTTAAGTTTAACTTAGAGGTGGAACTCTTTGATGTATGGGGAATCAATTTCATGGGACCTTTTGTGAGATTCTTTGGAAATAAATACATCTTGGTAGTGGTTTATTAGATTTAAAAATGGGTGGAATCCATTGCACTCTCACTAATAATAGCAAATGTGTCACCTCCTTCCTAAATAGACTATATTCACAAGGTTTTGTACACCTGATGACGGCTCACATTTTTGCAACCAAATGTTTGGTGCTTTTCTTGACAAGTATGGAGTCAAGCCCAAAGTCGCCACCCCATACTATCCCAAACAAGTGGTCAAGTGGAGGTAGCAAATCATAAAATAATAGCCATACTTGATAATACTGTAAATGTAGGACGTACTAATTGGTCAAGGCAACTTGATGAAGCATATTAGGCTTATAGAACAACTTATAAAACCCCAATTGTTATGTCTCTCTATCTATTTGTGTTTGGTAAGGCATGCCGTTTACCCATTGAACTTGAGCATAAGCATTGTGGGCTTTGAAGAGATTAAATATGAATTGGGTAGAAGCATCCGAGGCATGGGTGACACAACTCCATGAGATGGAAGAATTTTGGCTAAAGGCTTATGAGAGTGTGACATTGTGTAAGGAGAAAATGAAAAAATGGCATAATGCTCGGATAGTGCAGCGAGAATTACATGTTGTAGAGAATGTACTCTATAACTCTCATTTGAAACTCTTCAGGGGAAAGCTCCAATAAAAATGTTCAGGACCATTTGTGATCACTAAAGTCGACCCAATTGGTGCAATCGAGTTGGAAGATAATGAAGGGAAGAAATTCGTAGTCAATGGCCAAAGAGTGAAGCACTATAATGAAAAATTCTCCATGAGAGCCAAAGTTGAGGGCATTAACTTCAAAGATGCTACATGGTAATGGGAAAGAGTCGTGCCGCGACATTAAATGAGGCCCTTGATGGGAGGCAATACATCCTTAACTCATTTTGTGTTGTTTTGTTTTTTTGTAGGTCTTTTAGCACAAATAAGGTACTCAAAAAAATAGGGGGAAAACAGAGCTGGAAAAATCGTATTTGTGCAGGAAATGAAAAACAGAGTAAAAATAAGGGATTTCCCCCGAGTTACTGCAATCGCGGTCATCGAACCACTATCGCATTAGTGCGATTGCGGGCATGATGCCACATTTGTGGAAACAAACTCTTTTAATGTCTACTGATTCACGGGAGCTTTTCTCACCTCTTTGTACTTGTTAGATTTTAAATTTACTTTTGTAAGGACTCTTCTGGCCTTTATGTTGGAGGTGTTACATAGTTGTATATGTAGTAAGGAGACATAAGGTCTCCTGCCTATGAATGAAATTTGCTCTATGATAATTCAAGGAAAGTCTGAGTACCTTTATCACTGTACATCATTGGTGAATTCTGAGTAGCTGTATGGTTAGTTCACCCATTTTGAGCCAAGATGTAAGACTAAGGCTTTGGTTGAAGTCGTAAGTTCACAATATTGTGCATGGTTCTATTACAAATCAAGAAACCCCCTTCGTCTCCAAAATTTTTAAACAATCAAGATCATGGATGTGAGCAATGTTGTAACAAATCCTTTTCTCTTTTTGTGGTTTACAAATTTTTGACTTTAAATAGTGACAAATATTTCAATTGTGTCTCAGGCGGGAGGGACACTTAATCTCTCTTAATGAATTTTGCATTCTATGTGTGGTTTTAATATTGCATTCATCTCTTGTATACTTGTGTTATCTAGAACATTCCCTATTAGTCTTTTAAAACTAATTTTAATTGTATTTGGTTTGAGAAATGATCTTAGGCCATCCTTGTGATTTTGGAACCCACTCTAGCCTAAAAACCCTTCCTATGTATAATTATAATCCCTAGTACCCTCTTTGATCCTTTAGATATTTCTTTGGAAAATCATTACAAGTCGTGAACCTTTCTTTTAATCCATCTTTTGAACCATGCCCTCCTTGAACTCAAAAATGCAATTTGAGGCTAAAAGCCTAAGTTGGGGGTGATAAAGATTAATGAAAGTGAGTTTGAGGCCACAAAGTATTAGTGAAATGCCAAAGGTGCCTAAGTGTTGAAAATCAATGATTAGTAATAGAAAAGATCCCACAAAATTATACAAAAGTGCAAGAAAATGGAGGGAAAAGAAAAATGGTGAAAAAGGAAGCAAAAGATAGATAGGAAGGTAGAAACAAAATAAAAAAGAGTGACCCTTAGTCAAAAAAAAAGTTTTGAAAAGTGTGATGTAGATGTTCAAGGAAGAGTGTAGTTATGTTACTCCTAAATGATATCCTACCCCAACCCAAATTTATGTTACAAGCATAGAAAGTCCTTTGGAATCTCTGACCAGTTACTTTCTATATAGTGGTGATTGAAAATAGGGGCAAGCCTATGTCATGACACTAGTTGCATTGAGATTTATTTTGTGAGGGGAGAGTTCTTGCACTTAAATTTTTGTGTTGCATATTTGGTAGTTTGGTGTGTGAAAATTCTCTTTATTGTGAGGACAATATATAAGAAAGTTGAGGTGAGTAACTTTTGTCACCCCCCAAACAATAAGGAAAACGAAGTATGGTTTAGTTTTTGTCAAAAGATGAGCCGCTTCCAGAGTATTGGTATTAGTTGCTTGATTTCTCTTTGAAGACTTATGCATTCCTTGAGTCTTGTATTTTATAATGAGGGGTGTTGTGAAATTAGTCTAGCACATGTGCAATAAGCTACTTGCGGTTGCGATTCAAGTTGAAGTCGAAATGGCCTTTAAGGCATAAAATTTAGGAATAAATAATTATGTCTCATGGTAACAGGTGGTGTTGCCTGGGGATAATAAAATGCTCTAATTTGGGGGTGTTTATGAGTGGTGATTTCACCACTAAGTTACATCCAACAGTCATACACTTTGCTTTGATTTAAATGATTTAGTGAGACCTAAGTGTGAGTAAGTGCACTAATATCCACTCCTTGCCGGTATAGAGTTGAAAAGATAGAATAAAGTGGATTAAAGCTTGAAATGATCAAAATAGTGCAGAAGAAATGTAGTTGAATACTCAAAGCTAAAAAGACCTCGGGTATCGCGCTGGCGGGTGGAACACCGCGATCACAGCTAAGTAGAGAACCTATTTAACCTCTGGTAACACGATCACAGTCTGAGGAACGCAAATAAAATTAGGCAAGTTGGCCAGCAACACGCGATCGCTTGGTCATAACCGCGATCGCGGTTGTGCAATTGTAGTCATGCCCCACAACTGCGACATAGTGGGCTAAATAAAGGAAAGGAGTTTTTATAAATTGTGCAGCTGAGCCAAGATTTATATGGAGAAGTCAAGACACTCTAGACACATGGGGAGAAACATTAGAATTTAGGGAAGAGAAAACTAAAATGTTAGATAGTTTTTCTATTATTGTGATATATGTTTTCAAAGAGAAATTAGTGATATTGGATTGTTGAATTGAAGATCATTTTATACTCTCTTAGTATGAAATCCATGGATGAATTACTTGGTAACTTTCTTTCCCCTTATCTAATGAGTAGCTAATTTCCTTAATCTTGGGATTATGTTGAAATAGAGTGTAGTAGTGAGTGGGTATTGTTATTTTTTCATGGATTTTAGTTGTTGAGTAAGGATTTCACCATTGCTTGAGCTTATGTGTTGGAATATAATGGGTGAAAACTCCAAATCTCCAAATGGGTTTGAAAAGTGAAAGCTCCATGCTCTAGAAACCCTTTGTCATCCTCGAAAGAGAGATTTAGGTGAATATTAGGTAACTCATTACATCATTGAAAGAGGGTTATCGGGGACAAAGCAATGGTGAACAACTAAGACTATCGTTTACTACCCTTTACAATCTTAGAAATAAGTGTTTAGGGAGTGTGAATCATGTTAAGAGCATCATCCTAGAATGCTTGGTTGAGGTTTTTCGTGGTTATATAAACTCCACACTTGTTAGGTGCTTGAAAGAGCCAATGGGTGAAATCATTGGAGTTTTATTGAAAAATTGACCCCAATGATCTTAGACCTAGCCTATCTATTAATTAACTACTAAATCCCATAATAAATCAACATTATCCTACATGCTTTACCTCTAAGGAGACAAAATCCCAAGATTTCTCCAAATCTTGAATTCAAACCAAAGATAGCCTTTACCTTGTACTTATTGAAGTTTGTGTGAAAAATCTTCAGACAAATCCCCCCATTTAATTATACATGTTGTTTCCATTAGCATTCCGGGTAACCTTATAGTAAGTTAAGCACCCATAGGTTTGAAGTCTATAGAATTCACTCCTTGAGAATCAATCCCAATCTACATTGGGCTATTTTGACAATGAACGCCTCACACTATAGAATTCACTCCTTGAGATTTGAACCCAATCTACATTGGGTTATTTTGACACCAATCACCTCCCAACAAAATCATAGGAGTTAGTTGAGCATTATCAAATACCTATTAAATCCTTGATTTTATTGATTGTTGTCGGCTATTTTGAGCCCCATTTTGGGCTTCAATCATCTATAAATGTTGACCATGTGATCCTTGTCCTATTAGAAAGTGACTAGTATGTTTAATTGCTTTGAATTGTGGTGTAACCTAGTGTGTATACTTGTATATTTATTTCCTTATTTTTTGTGTATTGGTGATAGGAAGTTATCTTGGGTGTATTTATACGTCCAAGAGTTATTTACTATCCATATTATAGCTTGGTCTGAGGACTAACTTGATTATATTCTTATGCATCTTTTTAAAATGTGTCTCTGAACTAATGTATGTGATTAGTTATTATTTTCAGTTGACAGTGTAGGTGAAACGAGCTAATATTGAATTAATTTTAAAATCATGAAGAGGGAAATTAAATGTTATATCATGGAACACTAGATGCGCTAATAATTGGTATATGAAGACAAATCCATACCACAGAAGAGATGTGGAACATCTTAATCCATGGCATAGACTTGTAGATTTGGACAAAGAAACAAAGTGAAGAATATATTTATTTAGCAAGAGAAATTCTGGAAAGCACTTTAATGGAAAGTTAAGATGTAACGACCCGAGACTACCCCCTAGTCGTTACATGGTGCTCATGATCCTGAAGGACCATAAGCTAACCTTCTACTGATATCTGTACCTGAGCTCTGTATAATATAATATAATAAATATGGAAAACCGGCAGAAAACATGCCATAAGGTTCAAAACATCTATAATACTCAAAACTAAAAACTGAATACTGATACATCTGTCTGAAAAGACTCTAGACTATCTGAACTGTGGAGTTGATGGGACATGTCCCCAACTAATTTTGTCTACAGAAAATAAACTAAATCTGATGCGATAATAAAATAAGGATCATTCTTGAATGAAGAGGACTCACTGCTACGTCTACTGCTGCTGATTGGGACTGAGCTACTAAGGGTACTCTGGATCACATGCCTCTGAACCTATGGTGTAAAGTAAAACACCATAGCACAAATACTTCAGTACATGGGAATATACTGAGTATTCAAGATAAGGTAAGGCTAAATGCAAGGGCTTATGCATGAACAATTTCTTAACTGAATAATCATGAGTGTCCTGAATGAGGGTATATGTATGAATGCACAAACCATAACTGAAATCATTATGAGTCTGAATACTGAAACTCGGGAACTGTTGTACTGATGTCTAAACTCACTACTAATACTGAGATACTAAACAACTAAAACTTCTGATATTGACAACTGAGTACTAAAGTTAAGATCAGTCTATCTAGCGAGTGATCTAGAAAATTAATGATACTAAAGCTGATTAACTAAATCTACTCATATCAATAACTGAGTTCTGAGCTTGCTATAATTAACTGAATAAATCTAAGATCAAACCTCTCTAAGAATGATCCTTGAATCTACTATCAATGATAAGAAATGATTATGTTTGAGATTAGACCTATCTAGCGGAGGATCTCCGAATCTGTTAATAAGAATAGTTAACTGAATATGGGACTGAGATCGGGCCTATCTAATGGGTGATCTCTAGATCTGATAATGAGAATACTCAACTAAATCTGAGACTGAGATCAGGCCTATCTAATGGGTGATCTTAGGATCTGATAATGAGAATACTCAACTAAATCTAAGACTGAGATCAGGCCTATCTAATGGGTGATCTCTAGATCTATTAGTACTAATACTGATTAACTTTATGAGATACCAGGTCTAGCTAGTGGGTGGTCTATGAATCTATGGAACTATTTGAGTTTCGTACCAAGATAGGTGACTGTATCTGACAGTCTTGATTTTTGAGTTCTACTCTGAAGATTGATACTGAAACTACAACTGTGGGGGTTCTCACTTAATCGACATGCCCCCAATCTAAACTAGTGGGGTCCACCTATAACCCTAGCTATAAGAGTGTCAATATCGTGCCACCGGTAAAGACCTCTACTCTGGTCAAGCCTCTCTGACGGGTGACCCTGTATAGAAAGTCAAGCCTAAGGAAGTATGATAGTCAAGCCTTAATCTAACGGGTGACTCCTGGTCTTGCACTGGCTATACAATTCTAGAGTTCAGGGATTGCTGCTAACGACTCTGCCACTCTAACGGGAAGGCCGTCATCCCTGCACTCACGTGGTGCTAGCTCCTACTCCCAACTGAAGGACTCTAAACTGATTCTTAACTAAACTTAAACTGAGCTAAATCTATTACTGATCATATTTCTTGAATGATCTGACTGAGTTAAACTGAGTTCACTTTGTTCTGTTATCTGACGGAATACTACTGAATCTCGTTATCTTACTGAATGATACTGAGCTCTGAATAGATTACTTGAATGCTAATAAGGTCTGTACCAAACACTTGAATACTACTAGACCTCAGCTGAGTACTGAACTAAGGCTAGAATACTAACGATACTGAGATTGCTAAGATTTCTTAGATTACTGAGATTACTTAAGTTCTATAACTGTCTGAGAGTTCTGAGTTCTATAACTCACTGAGTTCTGAGAATTGTGGCTTGACTGAGATTATCATGAAAATTGATGCTGGCTCTAGACTGTAGCTAATTTGTCAAGTATAACTACCCCCAGGACTCAATGACATAAAAGTAAAATATAACCATTCTTGAATAATCATAACCATGGATAATCATTCACCATCACAATAACTAAAACATCTCTTCAAGCATTTAGAAAACCATAAACATGTGATAATAGAGGGAGACATGTTATTGGTTCATACTCCATTCAACAAGGTCTTGCATCAAACACTTAGCAGGTAGTAAAGAGCACATAATTAGGGAATTTTATGCTATCATGCCACAATTCATTCACTAAAGATTTTCAACAAACACTTGGCATGCATGGGCTTGCACATAATTGGGGATTTCTAGTCAACATGCTATAATGGCTCTAATTCCTTCACATAAGCATTTTATCAAACATATGGGGAGAATGCTTTGCTTATTCAACAATTTCTATATTTAATTAACATAAACACATCATTTAACAAACAACTTGAAGAGGGTTTATCATGAACATCACATGAATATCACGTACTAGGGTCAAAGCTTGAAACTGTATAAACAAAACATGAATTAAAACTCAGTAATAGCATGAACTTCAATTTCAATTCACATGAACCATGAAAACTCATAAACATAAGATCTTTGAATTTAGAAAAGGATTCTTGAACTTCTTGGGTAAAAGGGATCCAAGAATCAACATCTGCATACCTTAGGAAACTCTTTCTTGAAGGCTCTTAGAGAGATTCTTAATTTTCTTGTTTTTTCTTAAAGAAGGGTTTTGATCTTGTTCTTGGGTTTTTGATCTTGAAAGAAACCTTAATTTGATGTTATGAATGAGAAATGAAGCCCTCAGCTTTGTTTAAGATATATAAGTGTAAAAAGGATGGAAAAAGACCAAATATCCCTTTTAAAAAGGATGGAAAAATATTGAATGAGATTTGCGATGGTCAGAGTGATGGTCTTTTGCTAGTCTGATGGCCCGTTAGATCGTCCATCGCACGTTGGTCAGAAAAAGGCCACACTGCCTTAGTTGCGATGGTCCTAGCGATGGTCCGTCGCTATCTTGATGGTCCGTCATCTTGGCTGCTGCACTTGGGATAGAAGAGAGAGTCATTGCCTTAGTTATGATGGTCCAGGCAATATTGTTAACTTGATGGTCCCTCAACCTGTCCATCGCACCTGGGCAATTCTGACTACTCTCAGTAAAATAGCCATAACTTCTCACCCCGATATTGGATTTGGACGAAATTAGCATTGTTGGAAAGCTAATGCAATTTTCCACATGATAGAAAGTCATTTTTAGGAAAATTCTATCAAGTTTAAAATATTAATAACTTGGGAAGTCACTTCTCAATCTTTTAGGGCCAGAATTATACTTCACTTGACACGCTTTAAGGCTCAGACTACGAAGGAACTTTTGTGGGGTATTACATAAGCAAAAGGCAGTAAGTGAAAAACAATTGAAAGAAGAGTTTTAGGAATGTATACATGGCAATGTGACACAATCCAATACAAAGTAAGAGTTGAATTATTTGCAGCGAGGCAGAATGACACCACATTATTAGTGTGTCAAAGAATCTCATGTTTTTTGATATTGGTGTTTTGTTGAGCTTGGACTCTGTGATTTTAAAGTGGTATGTACCTTGTTTTTTTCAGATGCAAATTGTCTAACACTATAAATAGGATACTAAGCTTTAATTCAAATGATGTTTAGAAGACTTGAGACTTAAATCAAATACACAAAGAGGCTCCAAAGAGGATTCTTATTCTTCTCATTTCCATTATCTAAATTTGACATAAACTACAATAATTGTGTTATTGTAAATTAAATTATGAGGGTCTAAAAACTCTTTTTTTAGGGTTGAGGCTATGAACATGATTATATAGATTAATTTTAAGTTGAATTTTTTTTATCGTATTTAGTTGTTCTTACATTCTTGCACTTATTATTTAAAAGATTTTTCACTTCTAGAATAAATCTATAAATCTCTTTGAGAATCTAAAAGGAGGACTATTAGGTTAGAACGGAGAATGTAAGGAATGAATTCTTATCTTTTAGATGAAATAAAGATTGGATTAGTGGTTAGGATAGGAATATTTCTAATGCGCCTTATTTGGTTCATATATGGAATGAAATATAAATGCTCTTGAATTAGACTCTCACATCCCCACTCAACGATGTAGTTGTGAAGCTAGTTTGAATAGATGATAGTAGGCTCATAAGACCATAATCTTGATATTAATTCTATGAATTAAGAAGCAAGATAGATAACTTAACCAATAAGAAATTATTGCTCCACATAATTGCAAACTAAGACTTGACCCTTAAAATTCACCTTGATATATTTTAAAATCAAATTTACATATGTCTTTACTTTAGTTGTTATTTTCTAATAAAAAACCAATAACTCTTGGTTACTGTTACACTTGTATAATTTCTTAGTATTATGTGAATTGAATTGTCTGCTATGTACCAAGTCTCTATGGGATTTGTATCCACATCACAAAATCCACTTTATTACTTGTCGACTTATGTGTATATTTGGATGCAACACCAATCATATGCTCATATATGCACACATATGCATTATGGTACTGTAATACCCCGTATGATCTTAAGCTCGGTTCAGTTGTAGTTGCATGCTTAAGGGGTCCAAGGCTTGAAATTTTCACTAAGTATTTAGGACTTAGTTATTTTTAAGACTCCTAAACTTCACAAATTTTTATTTTGGTCTTCCCGACCCTAAGACATTGGATTTTGAGTTGATTCATGTTTAAAGAGGTTGATAATATGCCTCAGGAGAGTTTCTAGATATTCAAATGAGGTTTGGGACGTGTTTGGGTAGCTGAAACAATGAGCCAAAGTGATATGTCCATGGTACGTTGGTCTCTCCCATGGGGACGGGGTCCATGTCACATTGATTTTTCTCTCAGAGTAAGTGATATGACATATTTATTTCTCGCCCAAAGAGAGTGATGTGGTGTGTTGGTTTCTCCCATCCAGCTCTTTGATTAATGAAATCAAGAGGCAAAAATGTCTTTTTTTTGTTAACCTAATTCGTCTATAACACGATTTAAGGCATTATTTTCCCCTTTCTCTCAAAATTACTCTCAAGAAAAACCCTCCTCCTTCATAAGAACAAAACCCAAGCTCTTTTTTCAAGAATCCAATAGTACATGCTCCCAAGTACAAACAATCTTCAAGATCCTAACAATTGAGGTATGTGAGGTATTCATCAATGGGTTCTTTTCACCCATTGAGCCTAAAAACATTTTATTTGATTAAAATATGGGTTAATTCTTTATTATGGAGTTTTATCTATTCAATATAGGTTAAAGTCATTTCTTTCCTTAGTAATTGAACTCAATTTCATGTCCATGTATAATCCCATGAAAATTTAGGTTAATTTATTCTTGAAACTATAATTTCCCATCTCATGTTCAGGTGAATTTTATGTTAAAATTTCAAATTATGAATTTAGCCATGTAATCATGTTGTTTCGTAATATTTAACACATTCCTATATTGAAGTTCATGATCCTCACTCATTTGGTGAAATGCTTATATTTTGGGTCTTTGAACCATGATTGCATACTATAGTTTGAAGCTTTGATATCGTATTTTATGATCATTCAGTTTTGGAGGGTTATAAACACCCGATACCTATATGTTTTACATAATTTTAGATTTTCAATCAATAAGTTAGTTAAGCTATGAATCTTATCATTATAATCAGATATTTATGATCATGATGAGCACTATCATAAATAATGTTTAGTTAAACTTTGTTCAGTTTAGTACCAGTGTCAGTTCAGTTGGGAGTAGGATTTGGATCGAGCAAACCCAGGGACGGGGGCTCACCTGCCAGTTTTACGTATGTCCTTTAGTAGTAGTCCCTGAGTTCCATAACTATTTACCAAGTATAGGTTTGAATGTCTTCTTTCCAGTTTAGGGTTGACACATATCTCATTAGAGCACCTGCCAGTAGAGGATTACTCCTTAGTCCTTTGGGACACCAGTTTAGTGGATCCACGTAACTCTGTTAGTACCTATGGCACGATACTGATGCTCTCCCAACTGGGGTTATATGTTGGACCCTGATTAGCTTAGATTGGGTATGTTGGCTATATAATACCTCCCACAACCACAATTAGTATTCAGTATGTCTCAGCTTAGGTTTTCTTAACCAAAGAACACAAATTTATAGTTATTCAGATATACAAAATTCAATCTTTTAGATTACAGATTATCTTAGAAATATGTTTATGCTTAGTCTTGCATTCTCAGATATTACATGTTCATGCATTCATTCACAATTATATCATGTATTTCAATTAGTCCTTCTCTTAGATACCAGTACATTTAAAGTACTAATCCCATACTTTTTGTTGCACTATTTTGTCATGTAACATATGTTTGGATGCTCAATTTCTATATTTTTATTAGATAGCTTAGCGCTTCCCAGTAACAGTGGTGAGTCCTCATCCATCGAGGACATGATATGTTTTCTCAGTTAATTCAGTATTTCTTTATGTTATGTGAGTTGGAGTTTGTTGAGGGGTTTGTACCATCAAATCCTTATGATGTTTAGAGGTTTTTAGACAATAAGTTAGACAGTCATTCAGTTATTTCAATTTTATCAGTTGTTTTAGACAAACAATTTAGTTTCCAGTACTTTTATCAGATATTTTAGACATGTCATTGCCACGTATTTCAGTAATTAGATTTATAGTATCTTATAAGCTTACCTAACTCACATATGTTATATTACTATTTTAGTCAGTGCTCACAGTAGGTACCAGTTCATTGTCTAGCTTGTGGTCACTTGTGGTTGTAAGCACCATGTCTCCACTAGAGAGTAGCAGTTGAAGGAGGACTGAGGTGTTGATGTAGGTCCTATAGAGTTGGATGAGTTTTCCATAGCTTTCTTTGACAGTTTCTTCCCCCTAGAGTTGAGAAAAGCTAAGGTTCAAGAGTTCATCAATTTGAAGTAGGGTTATATGAGCGTAAAGGAGTACTCACTTAAGTTCATCAATGTGGTATAGATGATAGTGTGGTTAAGGAGTATAGTATCGCTATGTTTATTAAAGACATGGACCTAGCTATACTCATAGTTCATGCTCAGTAGATTGAATAGTAAAAGTGTAAGGAGAAAGAAAGGGAGGATAAGAGGGAAAAAAATAGGTAGTTTCAACCTTTCTCAGCCAAAGTTAGAAGGTGGTAATTGTTCTCAGTTCCATTAGAAATTTTCATACCCAGCTCCATCTTCAGCTAGTGTGCCAATGCCTAAGGTAGGACAATCAGGATAGGGCGCCAGGTCTAAGTCCCATGGCAGTGTGAACAGTGGTCATACTAATCTGCTTCACTGGAAATATGGTAGGAATCATCAAGGTGAGTGTAAGGCCGATAGTGTGTAATGACCCTTCTGGTCATTATTCATATTCTTGATTGCTTTCCTTATAGAGCTTCTCTATTGCCATCCCAAGTCAGTAACGACTTGTGGGGACCAATAATTTGGTTACTTGATGGTTCATTTGGGTTGTAGAATCCCTTTCTTAATTTGAAGTCTTCGTTGGTTCTAATGGACTACTAAGCAAAAACTTTAGTAAAATAGCCTTATATGTGAAATCCGACTGTGCCAATGCATCTGGAAAATCAAAAACCATGGAGTTTCATATCTTATTTGTCAGAATTGGACCCCAAATACATCCCAAGGCATTGGCCAAAGCTCAAAGCCAAGTTCCAAGCTTCAACCATGCATAGCATACACAGAGGTGTCATGACCATGGGAAAAGAGGTGCAATTGCAAGACCATGATTGAGGTGAGTGAGGGCTATGATTGTGCCATCAGAGGCTGGTTGTCCAATATTTAAGAGTTGTCTTATACAAATTTTTGCTATTTTGTGCATCCTTCTTAACCTATAAAAACTAATGGAGTGTAAAACCTTCTAAGTGTGTCTTGTGGTTGAATTGGAGCTTAAACAACTTGTGTAATTGATTTTTGCTACAATCTAAGGTAAGAATTCCTCTAATTTTGTATTGGTTTCATGGTTTCTTGGGTAAAAATCCCTAAATCATTGTGGGTCAACTGTAGCCAGAAAATTGAGTGATTGACTCAAATTTCTTATGGGTTTTAACTCCTTAAAGATAGTTAGGTTATGGGTTGGTCTTGGAAACTTCTTTCCAAAGCTGAAACCCAATTGGGGTTTTTGTATCCATTTGAAACCCATGGAACAATGGTGCCATAATGGGTATTGTCATTCTTGTTGTAATGCTTAATTTGTAATGTTGATAACATCGCTTGTGGAAAAGGAAGTTTTGAGAAAAGGAAAGGAAAAACTCATTTTTTCGTGAGTTACTTGGATTCAAGGTAGGTTAGGCTTACCCGTAGACTAGATTGGGCTTTTTTGTAATATAATTATTGATATCTTGTTAGATTGGGTGGGGAATTTAGGCGATAGTTGATTAAATGGTGAACTTGGGATTTATTGATTGCTATAGGCTATTAATTCACAAGGTTTGATATTTGATCCTTAGTCTAGGACCTTGGTTAGTTTATTTATGGTTTCATGACTACTGTGAGAATACTCTAGTTGTTTTAAGTAGACATGCTTGGTATACCTCTCTATCCTAAAGAGTGTATTGACCTATATAATTCCTAGATAGGAAATGACCTTGGTGTTAGGTTGACTTAGGAAGGATTCTTAAAGAGGCTTTCCCTATAGACCTAGTAAGGATTGGTAAGCCTTTATGGTAAGGTATATAAGACTTAGCCTAATTTTGGGTAGAAGCTAGACTTGGGTTAGTAAGCTTGGCATTCTAGAGATCTAGAAGTGGGACTTAACCCACCTTAAGCTTGAAATAAGTAAATTCTTGGTGGCTTAGATACGTGGTGATTTTCTACTATTTGTACGTCGGAGTTGAGATGGTTGAACTCGATTATCAGATTATTTTCCGATCATGAGTGAAATAATCTTGTTAAGTGATTATTGTGTATGTCTTGTAAATTCTCATGCTCTTGTTTATGCTCATATTACGTGTGAAGCTATTAGCAAGGTAAAATGGCAATGTTATTCTACATCTCTACTTTCTTATATTGTGAACTTTTGAGTATGTTTATTAGTTTGGCTATGCACATGGATGTACGTTGTTGTATTGGGAGACTTGGGATATTATAATGATGCCCGGTGAATTTGGAGGAATATATTAATATTATGATGATGCTCGGTAAATTCAAAGGAATGTGTTGATATTATGATGATGCTCAGTGAATCTAGAGGAATATGTTGATATTATGATAATGCCCAGTGAATCCAGAGGAATATGTTGATATTGTTATGATGCTCAGTAAATCCATAGGAATGCGTTTATGATATGATGATGCCAAGTAAAGCTGGAAGATGTAAAAATATTAGGATGCTGTGTGGGGCAAATTTACTTTTATGAATTGATATTTGTAAGGTTAGGCTGTGTGGGGCCAACCACCTATGTGCTTGAAATATGAGGTCTCCCTTGGTAAATTGCTGTTCATTCCTTGTTCTTAATCATTTCATAAGAGGTGTGACCCTTGTTCATGCTTGATTAGCATCTAGGGGGACTCTAAACCTAATATTGAGTTAAGGCTTAGTGTTACGTGTAATCTTGCATAAACTTAAGGGCTAACCTAATGTATTTTCTTGACTTGAATAAGAGGTTATTTTATGAAATCTTTCCTAGTAAAGAGGCTTATGTGACGACTAGTTACTTCTAAACTATATGATTACAAGTTGAAGGCTAGAAACCTAGTAAACTAGTTGGTGGACATTATTTACTTAAAATATGGAAACTAGTCATTAAGGTTGGGTCACGCTTAGTGATAATAGACCTAGTATTTCATTATGGTTAATTAGATTATCTTCTAATATGTGAGGTTGAGATATCTTAATAGATAACTCATATCATAGAGATACTAGCTAAAGAATGACCTCATGATAGATGAATAACCTATAATATGGGTGGCTTATAGTTTCGCCCAATTTGATGACTAATAATTATAAGACTTGTAATCTATTGATTTATGGAAAATAAGGTTAAATAGTATGGACTTCATTGTGTTTATCAATGAACTATAGAAGTAGTGACTACATATCTATGCTTTGACAATATTAATTTCGTTTATGTTAAGTTAGGGTATGGGCATTTTAAGGTGGATTTCTGTATTGAGCCATGGCGGGGTTGAGCTACCTGCAGTTTGGGTCAATGGATGAAGTAGTTGTGCTTTATTTTATTATGGGTTGTGTTCGTTGGTGTACCCCCTGATGGTATGGGACACTGTGATGGATTCTTGTTTGATATTCTTTTATGTACTCTTTGGTGGTATGGGATGCCATGATGAGTTCTTTGTTATGCTCTTTTTCATGTACTTCCCAGCGGTGTGGGACTTCATGGTAAATTCTTGTGCTTTATGGTCTAACTATGGTTGATGATGATTATAGTGATTAGATGCTTGCTATTGTGTTTATGGATTAATGCTTTTAAAATGATAGTTGTTGTGGTATTTATGGAGTATATTAAGATAGTATGTCGTGTTTTTGCTTTAGTAGTATAGATGTTGGTACAGTGGTATCAAGTAGATTCAGGTTCGGTCCTATCCCTTGACTTTAAGGTTATTGTTCCACTTTATATCAGTTTTACATTATATATGAGCTCAGTCAGCCGATGATGCCTACTAAGTACCCATGTTTTGGTACTCATACTACACTTCTATACCTTTTTGGTGCAGACCTAGTTTTCAGTTGCCGTTGTTGAGCTAGTTCATGATGCATTGACTATTTGGAGACAGGTTGAGCTCTTGGAGATTGAGTTGCCCTCTTTCTCCTATATACTTATTTGTCTTTTACTTTTGAGACAAATGTATGAGATTATTTAAGACATTTTAGATTTTGAGATTGTAAATTCCTTTTATCAAGTTTAGAAGCTCTTGTATTAATACTATCAGGTCGCGGGGTTGGTATTTGAATATCAGTTATCTTAGTTATGAAATATTATGGTTATATTATGTTCACACATAGGGTCGATATTTGACGTTTTTATCAAGGTAATCCATTGCATTAGCTCCAAGTTACGGTATTGGATTGCTTATTGGTGAGGTATGGTAGGTGCCATCATGACTCGGAAATTAGGTTGTGACAAATTGATATCAGAGCCAGGTTTTACCGATATTATTAACACAAGAGCAAGTGTCTAATAGAGTCATACAGATCAAAATATTGACATCCATTTCCTATATTTGGGAGGCTATGGGACATTCTTAGGAGTTTTTCACTTTTTTTATTCTTATCATGCTAAGTGTCTGAGTTGGCTTGTAGGATATTTTGTTCACTTTACTCTTTTATAGATGCCCAGGATATGTGCTTTAGTGATACGTGAGGTGGGTCCTGAGACCCAGACTCATGAGTTGTCCCCAGTTAGAGACCAGGGTGTACCTCCCCCAGACCCTATTCCTGTAGCCAAGCCAAAGACTCTACCACCTTAGCCAGTGGTGGTCCAGGGACCAGCTAAGCTCCACTAGGATTCATTTCCTCTTCTTTTCTTAGAGATACTTTGGTTCAGTTGTTGAGTTTTATTGATGGTTTATAGGCTATTAGAGCAGGAGTGCAGCATGCAGCTGTAGCTCCTGGAGTTGAGGTTCCTCCTATTTCAGTAGTTGTTTAGCTGAAAATTGTTCATCTAGTTGGGACCCAGCCTGTTATGTCTGCCAAGGAGTAGAAGATGTTGGGCAGTTTCTTGAGGTTGGCTTTGCCTAGATTTTTTGGTGCTCCTGGATAAGATGTATTTGAGTTCTTAACTGCTTGTGAGGATAGGCTTCATGGCTTAGGCCTCGTGGAGACTCGTGGAGTGGACTACATCATATTTTAGTTAGACTTGTCCACTAGACACTAGTGGAAGGGTTTTGTAAGTTCTACACCAGTTAGATCTTCCTCACTCTGTTGGGCTTACTTTTCTGAGATTTTCTTAGAAAAGTTCATGCTGCGCAGGCTTAGAGATTGTTTAAGGGATCAATTCTCTAGATTAGAGTAGGGTTCTATGACAGTTGCTGAGTATGAGGCTCGTTTCTATGAGTTTGCTAGGCATGTGACTTCTATCTTAGATACGGGGCATAAGAGAGTTTGCTGCTTCATTAGAGGATTGTGACTTCCTATTAGGATAGCTACTCAGAGTTTGGTTACTGCTGGTAGGACCTTTATTGAGGATGTTGATCATGCTACAGTGATAGAGAAGATGCAGCGTAAGGGCCGTGATAATAGGCCTAAGTATAAGGGCATATTTGGTGGGAGCCATAGTAGATCCCAATTTAGAGGTGGTATTTCTTATGGTGGACAACCTCTACGTTCATCTTTCTATCCTTAGAGTCGACCAGTTTAGGCAGCTCTGTAGATAGCTAATGGGGATCAGTTTAATTTTAGTGGGGGCTCTAGTAAGGGCGGTGATCAGTCTGTGAAAGGTTCATCTTTAGGCCATGCTAGGCATAGTAGTTATGTCGGATCAGACAGTTATGTGAGTTTTTATTCTTCTCATGAGTCGTGTTTTGCTTGTAAACTTTCTAGTTATTTCTTTAGAAAGTTCCCTAGTCGTGGGGTGATGGTTGATTCAGTCCAGGGAGCTACTCCCATTAGGGTAGTTACCCCCTTAGGTAGGGGTGGTTCCCGAGGTCGTAGAGGTGGTTACTAGGACACTCGAGGTGGTACTCAGGCATCCAGGGCAGGTGGTCATTTAAGTGCCCAATCAAGTGACGAGCGTGGTCAGTTGTATGCAGTACCTGCTAGGCTCGAGGCTAAGACTTTGGATGCTGTAGTTACAGGTGCAATTTTGATATGCCATAAGTTTGCTCTTGCATTATTTGATCCTGGATCCACTTATATATCTGCTTATTATGCACCACAGTTGGAGTTGACTAGTGATTTATTATCTATGCCATTATATGTATCTACTCCTGTACGTGATTCTTTAGTAGTGGATCAAGTATTTACATCATGTGTCATGATAGTTAGTGATGTTGATACATACGCTAATCTTATTATTCTTGATATGCTGGATTTTGATGTGAGTCTGGGCATGGACTGGTTATCTTGCTATCATGTAATCATGGATTATTTTCCTAAGACCGTTACCTTAGCCATGCCCGGCATTCCCCCAGTCGTATGGCAGGGATCGATTAGTCGCGCCAATGAGGTTATTTCTTATGTTTTGCTAGACGGCTTATGTCAAGAGGCTGTGAGTTGTATCTTGCTTATGTATGTGATACTCATATAGAGAGTTCGACACTTGATTATGTTCCTATTGTGTGTGAGTTTCCTGATGTGTTTGTCGATGATCTGCCTGGTATTTCTCCTAACCATGAGATTGAGTTTGCTATTGACCTTGAGCCTGGTACTCGACCTATTTCTATGGCACCCTATTGTATGGCTCCTGCAGAGCTTAAAGAGCTGAACTCTTAGCTTCAAGATCTTCTTGGCAAGGGGTTTATTAGATCGAGTGTGTCCCCATGAGGAGCCCCTATTTTCTTTGTAAAGAAGAAAGATAGGACGATGCGGATGTGTATTGATTATAGGCAATTGAATAAGGTGACGGTGAAGAACCACTATCATATTGTAATACCCCGGAAAATTTTTCATCGAAATTTTGTGCGTAAATGTATTGGATCCTATCTTCGAGGATGATTTATAATTTTTCTGTGTGTCATTTCTTGGATTTCGACCCACCATTTTGTAGAGCATCGAATAAGATTTCCAACAATATGTGGATCACCCAAAAAGGACACTCGAGTGATGAGTTACGACCATTCCGATCAAACTACGACCATTCTGATCGAACTGTGAACAGTAAAATGTGCAGGAAAAAAAATACTGCAGCCAGGCGATTTTTTTTGGTCAACTTCAAATGATCATAACTCCTTGTACACAATGAACTGTGTGAGCTGCTATATATCAACGGAAATTCCTGAGAGTCTTCTTTCAAATAAAATTTGTTTCATCCAATTTGGACATTGGAGTAAAAAGTTATGGCCAATTTACTTCTGCCTATTGATAGATCACTGAAGGACAGATTCGAGTTTTATTTATTTCTTAGGGGCATTTTGGTCTTTCACCACTCTTTTAAACCTCTATAAATACCCCATTCAGCTAAGAACTTGTATTATTTTCCAATCATTTCTCTTATATGTATATATATATATATATATATATATCAAGTTAGGGTTAGGATTTTGAATTGGGGAAAATTAATTGGAGGCTTTGATTCAAGAATTCCTTCTGTCAATCTGTTTCGGCCATAAAATCTGAGGTATGCAAGTGTTTATCTATGGACTCCTTTCGTCCATAGAGTCCACGAATCCCTTTTTGAAAGTTCAAGTTATGTATATATATATATATATATATATATTTTTCTAGACTTTGATGATGTGTATATATATATGTTGATTGATATTTGATGGTTGAGATATATATGAGGATTATGTATGTTACTTGATATATATATATATATATGATGATTATGTGTGTTGGATGAAATATACGGGGTGGCGAAAAACATGAGAATTTGACGAATTCACTAATGCCTAAAAGTGCATGTAAGGTGTTTGTGGAATTGTCTAAAAGGCTATAAATTTACGTTCTTAGGATATAATAAGTTCTAAATGACTAGATTACTTTCTATGTATACGTTCAACATGAACTCTATGTTATTGTCTAAAATTGGGGATGTTGTGTGGAAGGCTTATGATATGGTTGTAAGTGTGGACGAGGGATTTAGTTGGTGGAATTAAGATGAGTGATGGTGTTGTAGCACATGTAATTGTTCATATTGACCTATGCCTAAATGGTGCATGCAAGGTAATTGTAGAAATACCTAGTTGAAGAAGAATGGATCGTATGGCCCCTTGTGATTGAAGTGATGAGTTCATACGATACTTGTATGCTATATGTTCACTATGATGCTTGAGGGAAATGGTAAGGCCATTAGGCCACGCTAAGTGTGAAATGTCTAATTATGGGTCGAATTGCATATATCAAGATCTTAAAGGAAAGAACCTTGAGAAGTGAACCATGATGTGTTGAATGTATGTTATTTGTATGTATCCCGATTGGATGAACTATGTTATGTTGTATTGTTCCTTAACTCTATGCATCCTTATTGAATGATCTACGATGTAATGGCATAAGATCCCAATACTTGTATATGAATATGATCTTCAAATGATTGGTGTGAGGTGTTAATGAATACATGGTGCATGATGGCCTATGGGCATGTGAGTATGCATTGTTGTATACTACGTATTACTTATGTTATTGATTGCGGGGGGGTACGTATGCCGGAAATAATCTGCTGGTCTAGAGCTGAGTTAGTTCCGCGATAATCTTAGTCGTGCTACGATCGATGAATTTTCGATGATTTGAGAACTTAATATGAATTCCGTAAGAACTTAGTATGTGGGGTTTTGAACAAGAATATCTTTTCATTCTTGTGCCCAAAGAATTGATTTTATCATTGGAATTTCATGATTTTGTAAAGTGGGTAAATACCCAAGATGTTTTAATGACGAATTATGAGGTTATGAAAAATATAAATTGTTTAAGCTTTGATGTACGTGATTACTTTATTATTCCCAACTTATGATTTGATATGGTGAATTTCATATTTCTACCATGAGTTGATATTTCAAGTGTTTTCAAGATATGATTTATGGAACTTTGAATCGTCCAATATTGGTATACATAATAACCTTATTATCTTGTTTTCTTGAATTGAGATTTTATGCCATAAATTGCATACCACTACTATGAAATTATTTTTTTGAGGATTCTTGATATAAGAGCCATGATTTGAGTTACATTACGACATATAAAATCTTACTATGATTTGAAGATCTTAAATGCTTTTCAAAAGCTATTGTCATGATTTTAATATTGGAATAAAAGAATTATCATTTGAGAATATTGATTTGCATCCGCAGAGTCAGGATGATTTATATTGATTTTAAGTTCGCAGAGACAAAATGCTGTGTTATTGATACCATGTTGATGTTGAGGAAAATTAAAATACTTTGAGCTAAAATGTGTAGAGTTAGGAATCCACAAATTGATATGATTTGATAAATGAGAAAGATATTTGATTTGGTCTTTATAATAGACCCTTGTGATGTGGTGGTGGATTTCCTAATGCGCTCTGAGCTAGTCGGGGAGTATTACTTAGCACCGAGAGGAAAATTTGGTATTTCTCCAAACCTATGCCACTGTAGGGTTGTTGATGATGATATTGTTGGCCAGAGAGCCGAATTGTGATTATGAAAGCTTTAAGGTTTTACTCCTTGGCAAGAGTACAACACTCCCACCAATGGGAGTGCTCTCCCTAGGAGGGCAAACGTTGGTATTCCACGCGGTTCACGTGGGGTTGTTGGTTATAGGAAACTCCCCTGTCCATAAGAGTATGTTTCTTGAACTATCGAGTTGCTTCGAGTCTTGAGTTGATAAGTTTGGTTGTCTATGATGAGTTATGAGAATTTATGATGAATATTGGTGATTTTATGATGATTTATGGGATTTTACTTATGTTTTCCTCTCTATAATATTATGAGAAGTATGGATAATGAAATTCAAGCCATGTGAGTCTTTATTTTCTGTACGCATGTTTTACGAAATCAAAGATATTATTCAAATTATTGTGTGCACTTCCACATATTCTGTTTCTTATGAGGAGTCATGGTGAGTTATGTAACTACTTCCCATGGTTTCTGTGTCAGTATAAATCTTTAGGAGTCAGGGGTGTGAGTGTATTTCATTGATCAGTATTGGTATCCTGTGATTCAGTAATGCAGTACCCCAGTATAGTAGTGAGTTCCGAGGACAGTAAAGTGGTATTTGAGCTATGGTATCTGGAGTCGTTATAATTATTATAGTGGTTGTGAACTGTGCATTCATATATGTGTACTCATTCATTATTCTCATGATTATTCTATTGATTAAATGTTCATACATAAGACCTTGCATTTAGCCTTCCCTGCTTTCATACTCAGTACATCTTAGTACTGACGCATTCGCGCTATGGTGTTTTTTTATTTTGGGGCACCATAGGTTCAGAGGAGTGAAACTTGGAGCATCTTAGAAGTCACTTGTATAGCAGAAGGGGGTGCAGCAGTGAGTCCTCATCATCTGAGGATGTTGTTATTAAAATATTTGATTTTAGTAGACGAAGTTAGTTGGGAGAATTGTCCCTTCAACTCCACAGTTCAGGCAGTATATAGGCTTTTCAGACAGATATATTAGTGCCTGGTTTAAGGTATTGTATACTTCTAGATGTTTGAACCTTATGGCAAGCGTTAGCCATTTTTCGCATGTATTTTATTATATTATGCAGTGGACAGGTATAGATATCAAAAAAGGGTTAGCTTGTGGCCCTTCGGGATCATAAGCACCGTGTGGCATTTCGGTTCTCGGGAATTAGGGCGTTACACCTACGCCTTGCATTGATGATTTGTTTGACCAGTTTTAGAGCGCAACTATATTTTCTAAGATAGATTTAAGGTCTGGTTATCATCAGTTGAGGATTCGGGCCGAGGATATCTCAAAGACAACCTTCAAGACCCGTTATGATCCCTATGGGTTTTTGGTGATGTCTTTTGGGCTGACTAATGCTCCAGCTGTGTTTATGAACTTGATGAACTGTGTGTTCAGACCTTATATAGACTCCTTTGTCATAGTGTTCATTGATGATATCCTTGTATATTCGAGGAGTAGTAACGACCATGCACAATATTTGAGGGTTGTGCTTTGGGTTTTGAGAGAGTATGTTCTTTTAACCAAGTTCTCCAAGTGCGAGTTTTGGCTTGAGTTTGAATCTTTTCTCATAATGTGGTGTCCAAGACGCGTATTATGGTAAACTCAACTGAGATTTCAGCGATTTGTGATTGGGCTAGGCCTACGTCTCTGACTGAGGTTCACAATTTTATTAGTTTGGCTAGTTATTATAAGCATTTTGTTGAGAACTTTGCTACCTTATTAGCCCTTATGACTAGATTGACCCAAAAGGAAGTTCCCTTCCGATGGTCTGAAGATTATGAGTCGAGCTTTCAAAAGCTCAAGGATTGTCTCACTTTAGCCCTGGTATTAGCTTTTCCAGTTGAGGGCAAGAGATTTATAGTGTTTTGTAATGCTTCTGGTGTTGGGATCGATAGTGTTTTGATGCAGCTGGGTCATATTACTGGTTATGCTTCTAGACAGCTTAAGGTGCATAAGCGTAACAACCCCACTCATGATTTAGAGTTGGTGGCGGTATTTTTTGGGCTTAAGATCTAGAGGCATTATTTGTATGGTGTGCGTTGTGAGATTTTCACCAATCATCATTGTCTTCTACATCTTATGACCCAGCAGGAGCTTAATGCTCGCCAGTGTAGATAGATGGAGTTGCTACAGGACTATGATATTTCTATCTTATACCATCCGGGTAAGGCGAATGTGGTGTCGGATGCCTTGAGTTGCAAGGCGATGAGTATAGGTAGTTTGGCTTGTATTTCAGTTTCTCAAAGGATATTGGAACGAGACATTCAGTCTTTCGCTAATTTGACAGTATGCCTTGATATCTCAGATCCAACGAGAATTTTGGCTTGTGTCAAGGTGAGGTCCTCCCTATTTGATCAAATTTGTGATCGTCAGTTTTAGGATAGTAAGTTGTGCCTTCACCATGATTGGGTAGTGAGCGGTGTATCTAGAAGACACACCATGGATTCCGTGGGTATCTTGAGATTTCAGGGTCATATTTGTGTTCCCCAACTTGATGATTTGATTCAGTCTATTTTGCATGAGGCTCACAGTTCTAATTATTCTATTAATCCTACTACGACCAGGATGTATAGAGATTTGAGGCATTTGTATTGGTTGGATGGTATGAAGAGAGATGTGGCAGACTTCGTAGCTTATTTCTTGTGTTGTCAGTAGGTTAAGGTCGAGTATCAACGTCCCAGTAGATTGACTTAGAGATTTTCCATCCCCAAGTGGAAATGGGAAAGGATCACCATGGACTTCATTAATGGTTTGCCTTGTACTTTCCGTGGTCACGATGGTATTTGGGTTGTTGTGGATCATTGGACCATGTCGGCATATTTCATTCCTACTCTGATGACCCTCAGTGCCGAGAGATTGGCTCAGATTTATGTTTGGGAGATCATTCATTTGCATAGGGTCCCTGTGTCTATCATATCAGATCGTGGATTTATGTTCACTTTGAGGTTTTGGAGAGCATTTTAGGAGGAGTTGGGTAGTCGCGTGGATTTGAGTATAACCTTTCATCCATAGATGAATGGTCAATTTGAATGGACTATTCAGATTCTTTAGGATATGCTATGAGCATATGTTATGGACTTTGGAGGTCAGTGGAATTAACACTTAGCTTTGTCTGAGTTTGCCTACAACAATAGTTATTATCTGAGTATTGAGATGGCGCCTTATGAGGCGTTGTATGGTAGAAGATGTTGTTCTCCAATAGGGTTGTTTGATACCTCCTAGGTTAGACCCTGTGGTATAGATTTGCTTCAGGACATGTTAGATACAGTAAGGGTTCAGGATAAGTTGAGAGCAACCCAGATTAGGCAAAAGGCCTATACCAATCATAGACTTTGTGCCTTGAGATTCAGAGTGGGTGATCGGGTGTTCCTTCATGTTTCACCTATGCAAGGTGTGATGAGATTTTGAAGAAAGGGTAAGCTTATCCCTTTCTATATTGGTCCTTTTGACATTCTTCGTGTGGTTAGCAAAGGTGGCCTATGAATTGTCTCTACTTCGAGAATTTGTAATTGTCCATCCGGTTTTCCATGTCTCTATGTTGAGGAAGTATATTTCGGATCGTTCCCATGTTCTTAGATGGTACTCTGTCCAGTTTGACTATCAGTTGACCTTTGTGGAGGAACCCGCTTTTGTTTTGGCTAGTGATGTGAGACGATTGTGTACTATAGAGATTCCAGTATTCAAGGTTCAATAGAGTCATTGCCCGGTAGAGGAAGCTACTTGGGAGATCAAGAGTGAAATGCGGTCCTAGTATCGTCACTTGTTCGAGACTTCAGGTACTTGCATGTGTTTAACTTTTGAGGATGAAAGTTCCTTAGTAGAGGATGTTGTAATGACCCTTCCGATCAATATCTATATTCTTGATTGCTTCCCCCGATCGATTCTCCATAGCCACCCCAAGTCATTAATGACTTGCGGGGACCGATAGTTTAATTACCTGACGGTTCATTTGGGTTTTATAACCCTTTTCTCAATTTGAAGTCTTCATTGATCCTAATTGACCACTTAGCAAAAAACTTTAGTAAAATAGCTTTGTATGTGAAATCCGACTTTGCCAATACGTCTGGAACATCAAAAAATATAGTGTTTCTTATCTTATTTGTTCCAAATGGACCCCGGATGCATCCCGAGGCATTGGCTAAAGCTCGAAACCAAGTTCCATGCTTTAGCCATATGTAGCATGCACTGAGGTGTTGTGACCACAGTGAAGGAGGTGCGACTGCAAGGCCGTGAACGTAGTGAGGTAGAAGCCACGAACGCACCATTAGAGGGATATTTGGCCCATATTTAAGTGTTGTCTTGCATGAATTTTTCCATTTTGTGCATCCTTCTTAACCTATAAACCATACTGGAGTGTAAACCATCTAAGTATGTCTTGTGGGTTGAATTGGAGCTTAAACAACTCGTGTAATTGATTGTTTCTACAATCTAAGGTAATAATTCCTCTTATTTGGTATTAATTTCATGGTTTCTTGACTCGAAACCCCTAAATCATTGTGGGTCAATCATAGACCCAAAATTGAGTGATTGGTTCAAATTTCTTGAGGGTTTTAACTCCCTAAAGATAGTTAGGGTATGGGTTGGTCTTGGAAACTTCTTTCCAAGGGTGAAACCTAATTGGGGTTTTGGTGTCCACTTGAAACCCATGGCATAATAATTCCATAATGAGTATTGTCATTCTTGTTGTAATACTTAATTTGTATTGTTGGTAGCATCGCCTGTGGAAAAGGAAGCTTCGAGGAAATAAAAGAAAAAGCTCATTTGTTCGTGAGTTGCTTGGATAAAAGGTAGGTTAGGCTTACCCGTGGACTAGATTGAGCTTGTTTGTATTGGAATTATTGATATCTTGTGAGATTGGGTGGGGAATTTAGATGACAGTTGATTAAATAGTGAACTTGGGATTTATTGATTGCTATAGGCTATTAATTTTCAAGGTATGATATTTTATCCTTAGTCTAGGACGTTGGGTAGCTTATTTGTGGTCTCATGACTAGTGTGAGAACACTATAGTTTTTTAAAGTAGACATGATCGGTATACCTCTCTATCTTTAGGAGTGTCTTAACCTATGTAATGCCTAGATAGGAAATGACCTTGGTTTTGGGTTGACTTAGGAAGGATTCTTAAAGAGGCTTTCCCTATAGACCTAGTAAGGATTTATAAGTCCTTATGGTAAGGTATAGATAACTTAGCCTAATTCTGGGTAGAAGCTAGACTTGCATTAGTAAGCTTGACATTTTGAGATTTAGAAGTGGGACTTAACCCGCCTTAATATTGACCTAAGTAAATGCTTGGTGGCCTAGATACATGGTGATTGTCTAAACTATTTGTACCTTGGAATTGTGATGGTTGAACTCAATTATCGGATTATCTTGTGATCATGAGCTGAATAATCTTTTTAAGTTATTATTGTGTATGTCTTGTAAATTCTCATGTTCTTGTTTATGCTCATATTATGTGTGAAGCTTATTAGCAAGGTAAAATGGCAAGTGTTATGCTACATCCCTACTTCCTTATATTATGAACATTTGGGTATGTTTATTGGCTTGGCTATGCATATGGATGTACATTATTGTATTGGGAGACTTGTGATATTATGATGATGCCTGGTGAATCCGTAGGAATATATTGATTTTATGATGATGCCCACTGAATCCAGAAAATGTGTTGATATTATGATGATACCTGGTGAATTCGAAAGAATACATTGATATTATGATGATGCTCGGTGAATTTGTAGGAATATGTTGATATTGTGATGATGCTCGATGAATTCGAAGAAATTCATTGATGATATGATAATGCCCAGTGAAGCCGAAAGAGGTAAAAATGTTATGACGCTGTGTGGGGAAAATTTACTTATATGCATTGATATTCATAAGGTTAGGCTATGTGGGGACAACCGCCTATGTTCTTAAAATGTGAGGTCCCTCTTGGTAAATTTCTATTCATTCCCTTTTCTTAATCACTACATAAGATGTATGACCCTTGTTGATGCTAAATTAGCAACTAGGGGAAATCTATGCCTAATACTGAGTTAAGGCTTAGTGTTATGCGTAATCTGGCATAAAATCAAAGGCTAACCTAATATATCTTCTTGACATGAATAAGAGTTTATGTTTTTAAATCTTGCTTAGTAAAGTGGCTTATGTGACAACTAGTTACCTTTAAACTATATGATTACAAGTTGAAGACTACAAACTTAGTAAACTAATTGGTGGAGATTACTTGCTTAAAATATGGAAACTAGTCCTTAAGGTTGGGACATGCTTAGTGATGATGGACCTAGTATTGCATGATGGTTAATTAGGTTATCTTCTAATATGAGAGGTTGAGATATCTTAATTGATAACTCATATCATGGAGATGCTAGCTAAAGAATGGCCTTATGATAGAAGAAAAACATATAGTATGGGTGGCTTGTAGTTTTCCCCAATTTGATGACTAGTAATTGTAAGACTTGTAATCTATTGGTTTATTAAAAATAAGGTTAAATAGTATGGACATTGCAGTGTTTATCAATAAACTATAGAATTAGTGACTACATATCTATGCTTTGACAATATTACTTTCATTTATGTTAAGTTATAGTACGGGCATTTGAAGGTGGATTTCGGTAATGAATCATGAGGGGGGGTTGAGCTACCCGTGGTTTCGGTCAATGGATGGAGTAGTTTTGCTTTATTTTATTATGTGTTGTGTTCTTTTGTCTACCCCTTGGTGGTATGGCACACCGTGATAGGTTCTTGGTTGATATTCTTTTGTGTACTCTCCTGTGGTATGGGATGCCGTGATAAGTACTTTGTTGTGCTCTCATTCTTGTACTTTCCAGTGGTATGGGACGTAGTGGTAAGTTATTGTGCTTTATGTTCTAAAGATGGTTGGTGATTATTATTTCGAGTATATGCTTGCTATTGTGTATATGGCTTTATTATTTCAAAATAATACTCAGTTGTTATGGTATTTATGGAGTATATTTAGATAGTATGTCGTGTTATTACTTTAGTAGTATAGATATTGTTATAGTGGTTTGATCCTATCCCTTGACTTCAAGGTTATTGTCTTACTTTATATAGTTTTTACATTATATTTGAGCTCTGTCAGCCGATGATGGATACTAAGTACCCTTATTTTGGTTGGCATACTACACTTTTGTACCTTTTTGGTGCAGACCTAAGTTCTTGCCGTCGTTGAGCTAGTTTGTTATGCGTTGACTATTCGGAGATAGAGGTAGCTCTTGGAGATCGAGTTGCCCTCTTTCCCCTCTATCCTTATTTGTCTTTTTCTTTCGAGAAAAATGTATAAGATTATTTAAGACATTTAGATTTTGAGATTGTAAATTTCTCTTGTCAAGTTTAGAAGCTCTTGTTTTAATACTATCAGGTCATGGGGTTGGTCTTTGAATATTAGTTGTCTTAGTTGTGAAATGTTGTGGTTATATTGTGTTCGCACATAGGGTCCATGTTGGATGTTCTTACCAAGGTAACCCATTGCATTAGCTTCGAGTTACGGTATCGGTTTACCTACAGGTGGGGTGTGGTAGCTGCCACCATGACACAGAAATTGGGTCATGGCATAGTGATATGTGTTTTGTAAATGGTAAGCCAGGACACAGGGTTAGGGATTTCCCAGGGATTGGTCAGTAGGGTCAGCCCACTCATTCTTTAGCTCCATTCTATTGCCCGATTTAGCAGGGTGCCACTTCCATTGAAACTAGTGGGTAGCACTAGAATATATTGGATTTTCTCTAGACTCGACATAATCAAGAAAGTTCTCTTAATGTGGTTACAGGTATGTTACAGGTCTTTCATCTTCATTTTTATGTTTTACTAGACCTCACAACTTTACTTTCTTTTGTGACTCCGTATATATTTGTAAACTTTGGTGTAAGTCTCAAAATATTATCAGAACCTTTCTCAGTGTCTACCCCGGTGGGTAATCTATCATAGCCAAGTGGGTATATAGAAATTACTCGATTACAGGATCTCAGAAAATCATATCAGTTGATCTTGTGGAGAGAGAGATTACCCATTTTGATGTCATTGTCGGCATGGATTGGCTGCACTCATGCTATGCCTCAGTTGATTGTAGAAATAGAGTCGATCAGTTTCAATTTCCTAATAAACCAGTTATTGAATAGAAGGTAGTACTTTAGTACCTAAATATCAGTTTATTTCCTATCTTAGAGCAAGAAAATGATATCCAAGGGGTGTATTTACAATCTTGTCCAAGTAAAAAACTAAAATTCTGATGTTCCGAATATAGAATCAGTTCCAGTAGTAAATGAATTTCCAAATGTGTTCCCTGAAGATCTTCCAGGAGTTCCACCTGAAAGGAAAATTGATTTTGAAATAGATCTCTTTTTTGACACCAAACCTATCTCTATTCCACCCTACATAATGGATCTAGTTGAGCTTAAGGAATTGAAGGAACAATTAAAATATCTCTTAGATAAGGGTATTACCAGGCCTAGTATTTCTCCATGGGGTGCTCTAGTCCTGTTCATATGGAAGAAAGATGGTTCTCTTAGAATATACATCAACTACCGTCGGTTGAATAATGTCACAATCAAGAATAAGTACCAGTTATCAAGAATTGATGACTTGTTCGACCAACTTAAGGGTTCCAGTTATTTCTCTAAGATAGACCTCAGATCTTGCTATCATTAGCTTAGATTCAGAGAAGTGACATCCTTAAGACAGCTTTCAAAACTCGGTATGGTGTCTTTAAATTCCTAGTTATGTCCTTTGGACTAAGAAATGCCCCTAGAGATTTCATGGACTTTATGAATAGGGTGTTCAAGCAACACTTAGACATGTTTGTCATAGTCTTCATTGATGATATCCTTATCTATTCCGGTATTGAGAATGATCATTCAAATTATATGAGGGTTGTGTCGCAAACTCTTAGAGATCATAAGTTATTCACTAAGTTTAGTAAGTCCAAATTTTGGCTAAGATCAATAGATTTACTTGTCCATATAGTTTTCGGTGATGGCATCCAAGTTGACTCTCAAAAAACCAAAATAGTGAGAAAATGGCCTAGACCCATCTCTCCACCAAACATCAGGGTTTTCTTGGGTTTTTTGGCTATTAAAGACAGTTTGTTGAAGGATTATCTTCTATTTCTTCCCCTATGTCTCAATTAACTCTGAAGAAAGTCAAATTTCAGTGGTCAGATTCTTGCGAGAAGAGTTTTCAGGAGTTGAAGACTCGTCTCACTTTTTCCCCAATCTTGACTTTGCCAAATAATTCAGATGGATTTGTAGTTTATTTTGATACTTCCAGAGTTGGTCTTGGTTGTGTTTTGATAAAGAGAGGCAGAGTCTAGCCTACGCCTCTAGACAACTTAATCCCCCTGAAAAAAATTATCCTACCTATGATCTTGAGATAACAGCTATTGTATTTGCCTTGTAAATTTGGAGGCATTTTATTTATGGGGTTCATGTTGATGTGTTCATGGATCATAAGAGTTTACATTACTTGTTCATACAGAAAAATCTTAATCTTCATCAGAGAAGGTAGCTTGAGTTGTTAAAAAATTATGATATGAGTGTGTTGTATTATCCGAGCAAGGCCAATGTAGTGGCAAACGCCCTTAGTAGATTTTCTAGGAAGTGTTGCTCATGTTCAGAGAGGTAAGAAGAAGTTAGTCTGTGAGGTTAATCGGCTTACTAGATTAGTTATTCGGCTGGTTGATTCAGCTGGAAGTAGTAGATGGGTTCTGAATGGTTCAGAATCTTCATTGGTTGCCAAAGTGAAAGAGAAGAAAGATAGGGATCCCAATTTGGTTAAGTTTAAAGAGGTAGTTAGAGACCAGAAGTTGGACGTTTTCTCCCAAGGGGGAGATGATATGCTACGTTGTCAAGGTAGGTTATGTGTTCCAAATGTTGATGGCTTAAGACAACGAATTTTAGAAGAAACTCATAGTGTACGGTACTCTATTCACCTGGAACCACTAAGATATACCATGATTTTTAGGAAATCTATTAGTTGAATGGTATGAATAAGGATATTACGGAGTTTGTGGCTAAGTGTTCAAATTGTCAATAGGTCAAAGTTGAGAACCAAAGGCATAATAGTACATTGAAGTAGTTTATCATTCCACTTAGAAGTGGGAAGTAGTGAGTATGGATTTTTGACAGGGTTGCCTCATATGCTTTGTCAGTATCATTTAAAATAGGTCATTGTAGATAGAATGACCAAATCAACTCATTTTTTTCCAGTTCATACATCGTATTCAGCCGAGAATTATACTAGACTCTATCTCAGAGAATTGGTTAAGTTGCATTAGATTCTGTTGTTTATCATTTCAGATAGAGGTACTTAGTTTACCTCTCACTTTTGGAAGGCTTTTCAGAAGGGTCTTGGTACCCAAGTTCATCTAGGTATGAATTTTCATCCTTAGACAAATGGTCAAGTAGGATGAACCATTCAGACCTTAGAGGATATATTGAGGGCCTATGTTGTTGACTTTTAAGGTAGTTGGGATGACCACTTACCTTTTATTGAATTTTCTTACAAAAATAGTTATCACTCTAGTATTCAGATGGCTTCGTTTGAGGCTCTCTACGGAAGGAGATATAGATTTCCTATTGGTTGGTTTAAGGTAGGTGAAGCTACTTTGATAGGGCTAGATTTAGTGTTTAAGGAAATAGAGAAAGTTTAGTTGATTCAGGAAAGGATGAAGACAACCCAAAGCTGTTAGAAATCTTATGTAGACATGGGGAAAAAGGGATCTTGAGTTTGAGGTTGGTGATTTGGTCTTTTGGAAGATTTTGCCTATGAAAGGATTAAAGAAATTTTTCAAGAAGGGGAACTCAGTCCCAAATACATTGGCTTAGTAGAATCTTGAACCATTTTGGAAAGGTACCTTATGACCTTGAGTTGCCTATAGATTTGGCATTAGTGCATCTAGTGTTTAATGTTTCCTTGTTCAAGAAATGCATTGGTGATTAAGTTTCTGTAGTTCCTTTAGAAAGAGTGGAAGTTAAGGATAGCCTTTCCTACGAAGAAGTCCCAATTAAGATCCTTGATTGTCAGATTCGTAGGCTAAGGAATAAGGAAGTTCCCTTGGTTAAAGTTCTTTGTCGAAATTAGTTTATTGAGGGAGCTACGTGGGAAGCAGAAGTAGATATGTGAGCCAAGTAGGATCATCTTTTCTCCATAAACTCAAATTCAGTTTGAGGTAACGATTTTCCTTAGATTAACTCTTTTCCATTCTCTATTTCAGCTATGTAACAAATCTCATATCATTGCATTCATCTACAAAATCAGTTCATTTCCTATATCATTCTTGAGACTCAATTATGTAATTGTGTTTCTAGTTATTCATGTTCAGTATATGATCTTTGTTGCCTTAGTATTTTCAGTCTAACCAGTCCCATTCGAGGAAGAATGTTTACAAGGGGGAGATATTGTAATACCCTGTAAGATCCTAAGCTTGATTCAGTTGTAGTTGCATGCATAAGGGTTCCAAGGTTTGAAATTTTCTCTAAGTGTTAAGTACTTAGTCATTTCAAGATCACTAAATTTCACGGATTTTTATTTTGGTCTTCTTGTCCCTGATACATTGGTTTTTGAGCTGATTCATGTTTAAGAAAGGTTAATAGTATGTCTTGGGAGAGTTTTGAGATTTTTGGATGAGTTTTGAGACTTGTTTTTATAGCTGAAATAGTTAGCCAATGCAATAACGCCGTGAAGCGTTGGTCTCTCCCATAGGGATTGGGTCGGTGACGTGTTGCTTTCCCTGTCAGAGTGCATGATGTGACATGTTGCTTTCTTCCCCAGCGATAGAGAGAATTGGCGCGTTGCTCTTTCCCATCATCTCTTTGATTAATAAAATCAAGGGGCAAGTAAGCCTTTTTTTCCCTTAATCCAATTCATCCATAACACGATTTGGGGAATCAATAGGGGTATTATTTACCCCTTCCTCTCAAAATTACTCTCAAGAAAAACCCTCCTCCTTCCAATAACAAAACAGAAGCTCTTTTCTTCTAGAATCCAAGAGTCCAAGATCCCAACTCCAATAAATCTTTAAGAACCTAACAATTGAGATATGTGAGGTATTCATCAATGGGTTCTTTTCACCCATTGAGCCCAAAAACCTTCTTGTTAATTAAAATATGGGTTCTTGCTTTATTATGGAGTTTTATATGTTCAAGATGTGATAAATTCAAGTCTATCCTTAGTAATTAAACTCAGTTTCTTGTTCATTTATGATCCCATGAAAAGTTAGGTTAATTTATTCTTTAAACTACAATTTCCCATGTCATGTTCAAGTGAATTTCATGTTACAATATCAAATTATGAATTTAACCATGTAATCATGTTGTTTCCTCATGTTTAACATTCCCATGTTCAAGTTCATGATCCTCACTCATTTGGTGAAATATTTATTATTTGGGTCTTTGAACCATGATTCCATACTATAGTTTTAAGCTTTGATATCGCATTTTATGATTTTTCAGTGCTGGAGGGTTATGAACACCCGATACCTATGTGTTTTACATGATTTTAGATTTTCAAGTAATAAGTTAGTTAAGCCATGAATCTTATCAATATACTTAGATATTTATGATTATGATGAGCACTATAAAGAATAATATTCATTTAATTTTAGTTTAGTTTAGTACCAGTGTCAGTTCAATTGGGAGTAGGATTTAGCACCGAACGAACCTAGGGATGTGGGCTCACATACTAGTAGAAGGTGTAACCTTTAGTAGTAGTCCCTGAGTTCCAAAACTACATGGCTAGCATAGGTTTGAGATGTCTTCCTTCCAGTTGAGGAGTGACACTTATCTTATGCGAGCACCTGCCATTAGAGGGTGACTCCTTAGTCCTTCAGGACACCAGTTTAGTAGATCCACACATCCATTGTTAGTACACGTGGCTCGGTACTAATGCCCTTCCAACTAGGGTTATATGTTGGACCTCGATTAGCTTAAATTGGGGCATGTCAGTTATATGATACCTCCTACAGTCTCAATCAGTATTCAGTATGTCTCAGCTCAGGTTTGCTTGACCAAAGCATATAGATTTTCAGTTATTCAGTTATTAAGAATTTAGTCTTCCAGATTACTGATTATCTTAGAAACATGTTTATGCATTCATGCTCAGCTATCTCATGCATTTCAGTTAGTCTTTGTCTCACATACCGGTACATTAAAAGTACTGATCGCATACTTTTATTTGCGTTATGTTGTCTTATAACATAGTTTTGGACACTCAGTTTCCTAACCATTCTTAGATAGCTCAGCGTTATCCAACAGCAATAGTGGTGAGTCCTCATCCATTGAGAACATGATATGTTTTCTTAGTTATTTCAGTATTTCCTTATGTTCAGTCAGTCTAAGTTAGTTAGGGGTTTGTACCATCAACTCCTCCTGATGTTTAGAGGCTTTCAGACAATCAGTTAGAAAGTCAGTCAGTTCTTTCAGTTTTATTAGTTATTTCAGATAGACAATTTAGTTTACAAAATTTTTATCAAACATTTCAGACATATCATCGCTATGTATTTCAGTATTTAGATTTACATTATCATTTATGCTTATCTTCCACAAATGTGTTGTATTACTATGTTACTCAGTGCTCATAGTGGGTACCAGCTCATTGGTTAGCTTGTGGTCGTAAGCACCATTGTCTCGACTAGGGGGTAGCATAAGGTTGTGATAGGTACGATTCAAAGGAAAAACACTGATAGTTTCTTTTAAAAGAATGTACGGAACTCATGCCACCCTTAATAATTGATTAAAGTCTTTTTAATAATAAGTTGTATCACCCTTACTAATATTTTATGGGGATATTTGGAGGATTTATAACACTTTTGTCACTGGTTTCATTTTTTATTTTCAAAAGATTTATCCTAATTTCCATATATTATTTTGGACATTAGAAAGGAACTTGGAGATATTTTGTCCATTCATTGGCTTTATTAAAGGGAAAAAGGATTATTTAAGCCCTGATCAAGCCTGAGAACCTATTATACTTGCTTCCAATTGTCATTTTAAAGCTCTGTTTGAGTTGGGCAATGTATACCTATAAGACTTATTCAAACATCTAGCTTAGATCCTGAAGGGATTTACAACTGATTATCATTGGGAATCCATAGTTAGGGGTTGAGTAGTTTATATGGATATCATGAGTCCCCTATGGAATATTCCTTTGTGAGCCATAGATGCTAAACAAGGGATATTCCCCCTGGGTCCTTTATTTGCATGCCACAATTGGTAGAGGAGGAGTACACACTATCATTGGACATGGAATTCATCTTATATTTCATTTTAGGACCTTTATTTGCACCCATCTATTCATATGAACTACTTGTTGCCATTAATATTTATTATTGGTACCTTTTTTGCTTATGGTGGAAGTTAGGATATTGTTTCTTATTTGTACCTACCGTGCTTATGCAGGCAGGTCTGGTTATTATTTGTTGTTTGTACCTTCTAGGATTATGGGGGGCCTGGTTAGGTTATTGCTGTTTCTTCTTGCTTAAGTTATGATAGGATAGTTACTTATGCTTTTAATAATTGATTAGATATGCCTAGTTGGTACTCTTTCTAGTATTTCTATATTTAGCATTAGATTGCACTATTTCTACTTCTAATTGAATTGGTACTCTTTGTATATTATTATTTCCATATTTAGTTTGATCCTTGGCGGGTTAGACTGTGTAATCACCCTTCATATTATTTTCTATATTTATGCTCATATTCACCGTCTAGATCTTTCCTATAGCTGCACCAAGTCATTTATGACTTGTTGGAACTGATAGTTCAATTACGGGGCAGTTTATTTAACTTTTAGAGTCAATTCGCTATTTTGAAGCACTCAATGGTTCAAATTGGATTACGGGCAAAAACTTCAACTAAACAACCTCGTATGCCAATTCTAGTAGTTCCAAGTGCTCAGGAACATCAATTTTAGGTTTAGGTGAACCCTTGGTTTGGGTCTTGAGGCTCCCAAGCTAATTTTAGGCAACTGGCTGGAAGTTAAGAAAAATAAAAAGAAGGTATGGGATCCACTTTTTGTCAAAACAACCTTAGATGGAAAGTTTTACTATGCCATTGAATCCAAAACATCGAATATGAAAGGGAAGCATAGTTCGTTTGCATATACGAGATTCTGGATGAATCTCGAGAGGTTGGTGGAGACATGACATTTCTCCAAGTATCAGATGGTGTTGGTTCATCACTTAAGCAATTAATTTGATTTATTAAGCAATCTGGCAAACCCCAGTATGTATATCTTAAGCGATCTACTGATTGCCTATGCGACAGGCATTCCAGAGCATAATTATCGCTTAAGAGACTCAAAGTTCTCTTAAGTGATACCCGTCCACCTGGGATGGGTATAATACCTACATAGCTTAATTCTTCACCATTTTCAACCATTCTCTAGAGTCTTAAGCCCCAAAAGGTGGGAGTCCTTAGGCGAATCAATTATGGTTGATCATGGAGCTTTGGTATCACTAATTTATGCAATTTCACATTGAATTTGTGGGAAGATTCCATTATTTTCATGGTTGATTTCTCCATACTATTGCTAAATCCCTAAAAGCCTGTGGACTTGTTTTAGCACCATTTTATCTCAAAATTCACCCATTATTGAGGATAAATGATCCTTCAGCATACAGGGACATTGTGTTGGTTTCGAATATGCAATTTCATAAATAGGCCCCGCATAGGATTCTTATGTAATTCGGTACCTAAAGCACAACAGTCCAATATGGGTATCATTGTTCTCATTTTGATGAGTAGATTGTGATTGTGATAGCATAGAACCTTGAGAAAGCTTCTCAGAAAGGGAAATCATTGATTTATTAGTTTTTGAGTTTTCTTCGGCATCCAAGTAGGCTAGGTTTACCTTCTTCATGGATTTAACTATCTCATAGCATACTTATGATATTATACTAGTTATAGGGTGGGATTGAGGTGTTTGGGGTGTGAATGAGAATAGTTTGATTAGTTGAACTATTTAGGCTATCTTGAAACCGTAAATTAGAAGTAATTCACTTAGTTTCTCATGTATTGAATGGGAATTCCTTAGTATCTCAAGCTAGGTGAAATTATTGTATTCATTCATATTTAGGGTGGAATTGTCCTTTGTTGCTTAAGTTAGGGGAAATTTCCTTAGTTGCTATTGGTTTAGGTAGGTTTGCATTAGTTGTTCATACTTGGGAAGAATTACTCTCTTGGGTCTATTTAGGGCTTACTTGACTTCTAGAAATGAACTTGAATGCCTTAGCCTAGTCCGGAGTAGAATTTGCCTAAAATGGATTGTGGTGGATTAGAGTGGGCCCCTCTGGTCCACCTTAGGCCAAGACTTGTGATTGCCTTTGAGACTTATTTACGTATGGAATACTCTTTTAATGGTTGGTTTGACATTTTAGTAGATTGAATATATTTATTGAGTATGTTAGTTTGATATTGAAAGATTGGTGCTACATTTGAGTATCTCTAATGATATTGTAGATAACGCTTAATTCACTCCCATAATTGAAGGGTGAGGCAGTCGTTTTTAAGCAACCTAATTTGAATTGGGGTCGAATCTCAAGGAGTGAGTTATAGATTCCAAAACCTATAGATTCTGAAATTACTACATGTTTACCGAAAATGATAATAAAAAATACATGTAACATAAAGTGGGGGATGTGGTTGGAAACTTTTTGTACAATCTTTAGTAAATGATCAAGAATGTCACTTTTGTTTTAAGCAACAATGTTTGGGGAAATCTTTGGATTATGTCTACCTAAAGGTAATGAATGTGGGTTGATGTTGGTTCAACATGGAATTTAGTTGTTAACTTTTAGGCTAGGTAAAAGATCATTAGGGTCAATCTTTCAATAAAACCATAACGATTTCGCCCGTTTGCTCTTCCGAGCACCTAACAAGTGTGCAATTTTTTATGATCACCCAAAACCTCAATCAAGCATCCCTATTTCTAGGATGAGGCTCTTGACATAATTTACACTCCCAATATACTAATTTCTAAGATTGCAAAAGGTAGAAACCATAGGCTCAATTGTCCACCATTGCCTTGTCCCCCTATAACCCTCTTTCGAGGATATTATGGGTTACCTAATGTTCACCTTCTTCCCTCTTTTGAAGGTGATAAAGGGTTTTAAGATTTTGGGGTTTTCACCCATCAAACCAATTCGGAGATTCGGGGATTTCACCTATCAAATTCTAACCCATAAGTTCAAGCAATGGTGGAATCCATACTAAACAACTAAATCCATGTAAGCACAACAATACCTATACAAAATTACACTCTAGTTTAACATAATCCCAAGACTAAATTACTTAGCTACTCATGAAGAAAGTAAAGAGAAATATACCATGAGGATTATCCAAAACATTCATTCTTCACAAAATCACTAAGAAATTAAGCCTCCAAGAGTAGTTACACATATTCCCAATTAGACTTTATTCTTCTTAAATCAAAATTAATAATGAGGTGCCCCTGGGCATATTCTCGCTGCACCACGATCACGCATGACTGCCAGTGACCGCGTCCATGCAACCATGATTGTATGCTACAAACGTGTTGTGCTGACCATCTTGACTGACCACGACCGCGTATTGAGGACCTCGGTCGTGGTAATTGAGGCTTATGTATTCTAGGTCTTCATCTGCACTCTTTTTCGCTCTTTTTTTTTATCATTTTCAGCTCCAATCCACATCTTTTAATCTCCTCAACTCTATGCCTACAAAGAGTGGATATTAGTGCATTTCATCACCTATATGTCTAATTCATTTATTCAAAACAAGTTAATGTGCACAAATGTTTTTGAGAATGAGTGGAAAAATCACCCCTCATCAACACCCCCAACTTAAGACGTTGCTTGTCCTCAAGTAACACTACCCCTTATTATGAGATAATTTCATATGTATGCCCTCATTCTATCACTCAATGATCATGATGAATCAAAATTGATTGCTATCACCAAAAGCTTTTCACACATGGTAAAATAGGCTTTTAACGACTACACTCATCATAAAATTAAATAACAAAGGATGAAACATACTTTAGGGAGAAACCATGTAACAACTACTAACACTCTAGAAATGACTCACATGTTGACTATAATCATGTTATTCCTCCTTTTACCTCATTGTGCGGAAGATGACAAAATCGTCCACCTCAACTAGTTCATATGCCTCCTCACGAGAGAGGAAAAATTCACACACCTAGTTACAAATCATTCAACAAGGAATTTTAAGTGCAAACACTCACTCTCTCAAGATATTTTCCATGTTAACAAGTACCATGCCTTAAGCTTGCCCCTATTTTCAATCATCACTACAGTGACCACACTTGGTTGGGAATCACAAAAGGACTTTATGAGTTTGTAATGTAGATTTAGGGTAGGGTAGGACATTATTTTGGGACGATAAGGCTACACCCTCCTTGAACTTCTACATCATAATCATTTCATGCATTGCTCTTAGGGCTACTTCTTATTTCTTTACTAATTTTCCTACTTTACCTTTTTTCCTTTACTCACATGCTCTTCGCCTCTTTTTTAATGCATTTAAAATCTATGCATTTCATTCTTTTAATGGATCTTCTCTTTCTTTAAAGCAAAATACTTGCTTAAGGTTGTAGGCACCTTCTTATAACTTTGTGGCTCAACTATACTTTTGTCTCTTTTCACCACCCCAAACTTAGGCTTTTATCCTTAATTTGTATTCTTAAGTTTAGGGAGGATGGGGTTTAAGAGGGTATGAATAGAAAGGTCACGAGCTTTTAATGTATTTGCCAAATAAAAGTGCAAAGGCTCAAAGAGGGTGTCTAGGGGTGACTCCTAAGTATTGGCAGGCTCTTTAGGCTAAAGTGGGCTTCTAAAATAATAAGATGGCCTATGATCATTTTACCAACCAAGCACAATAAAAATTTAGCTTTTAAAGACTAATGGAGCAAGTTCTAGATAGTACAAGTACACATGAGATGAAGATAATTAACCTCACACACATGGCATGCGAATGTTGTCAGGGGTTCAATTGTTCTACCCGCTCGAGAAAAAGATGGAGTATTCACTATCTTTCTAAAGTCAACTTTTGGAGTCATAGAAAGAGGGAAAAATTTTGTCACAAAGTTGCTGACGTCCATGCCTTTGAATGTGCAAAATTTTCAGACGGAGGGGGTCGTTTGATTTTGTATCTACACCACACATAATTTGCTAATCATGGAAACCATCCAAGCTATCGCCTCACATTGCAAATCATAGTATGGGCGACCCACCATATGGTTACTCAGACTTCACTAATGGATCTTAATGCAATCCTAAATCATCAATGCTACAGGTACTCAAACTTACCTTGCATTCTATGGCCTAGGTGCCACGGGTAGTGAGACTTCCATGCACCCTTAGTTAGAAACCCAATCGCAAAGGAAAAGTTCATTAACTAAATCTAAAATAAAGTAACAACCCCAAAAAAAACTAATCCATGAAAATATAGGCACTATCAGAGTACCCGAATATTATAGCGCAAAAAAATATAAATAAGAATTATCCAAAAGAGCAGAAAAGTTTGTAGAAATATCAATAATACAGGACCAAATTAAATGAATAAGAATAAGGATACACCCCTGACGGAAAAGGTATCAGTGCCCCCATTGCATAAATAATCAAGGGTAAAAAAGATAAGGGTGCTCCCTAAAGCCAAATCAACAACTGCTATCACTGTCGTACTCTACATCATCACTATCTTCCTCAAGATCGAACCACTCTGCTGGGGCTTCATCATCACTGTCCACCCAAGAAGAAGAAAGTCTATCTTTGGGCCTTAGAACCTTCCATAGGCCCTTCACGCCCTTCCATATCCTGATAAAGAATTTGTCCTTCTTTTTCTTCTTTGTAAACATGTTTTAATGTGTGATTTAGAGGTCTCGATGTGAATCTACGAAAGAGGAGTAGGCCTTTTCAATATCAATGGTAGCTTCTTTATTCTTTTGGTCCTTATTGTACTTATCATAATTGGTACATGACACATAAGAATGATGAGTAGTGGAAGGCTCTCTCGGTCCTTGGGGATAACTAGACATACGATCTTTGATGGTTGAAATATTTACTTCAATCTCCTCAAGAGGTCCCGTGGTGGTGGGCTTATGAGACTTAGGCTCACTGCATGCCGACTTTTCCAAGTCGATTTTTTTTCTTTCTTTTGCTGGGTGCATCCTCACCTCTAATCCTTAAAGGGTAAATGGGGGAATTAGGGTGCACCCATGTATCACTAGTATACTCTTTCACCTCATCTCTTTTGCAGAGCACTGTAATCAAGGAGGGGAAAAATAGATGTGTACCACCTTGGTTCTTGATATGGTCTATTTCATTAACCATGAGTTGACCAATATCTAGAGTGATATCATATATAATACACATAACCATTCTAGCACATAATTTAGGGACTACTTTCATATGGGTGCAAGAGAAACTCGGCTACAGATGATGTACAACCATATCTGAGCCTTGAAAGTAAAGTCATTTACTGAAATATTTCTTTTAGTCTTAGTCTATGAGATATCTTTTCTAGGGAATAGTCGTTGTTCCAACCAACTTCTTGATTTACACCTCTTCTCTTTGAATTTACTCATATTAGCATGCTTGATTTTTGCTTACCCCAACTTTTACTGGCTTTTCCCAAATCTTTACAGTCATATTAAGTGGGTCTGAAAAAGAGACTTCATTGATGTTTGCATAAAATTCATGGATCCATTACTCATTTATAATGCATGAATCTTAGGTGAAGCACCACCACCCTATGGCTTTATGTTTGTCATGAAGTGCCGGTAGTTTCTCTGACACATTTTCCAAGAAAATCCCTCTCTTTGTGAGAAGATTTGTCTTTGAAAGATCACGGTATTAATGAGTATGGTACTCAAGTGCCATGAATCAGATGTGTCATGCTAAAAGCACTAAGTACACATTATACCTTTTGATGATATTTTAATCATGCAAGTTGTTCTATATTGATCACTACAGCTCATTGGACTAGGTGCTTTGTGTGGCTTGACTAAATATTGGAAGTCCTGGATTTTTGGCATGGAAGAAAACTGTCCTTAGTTACCATAACCCTGAGTCAGGACCAAATTCACCTTTCCCCAATCGCGGTCTATGACCGTGATCATAATACTTGAAGGTGGTTCTGTTGTTAGCTCTGCATGTTTAGTTTTCTTCTAATTTTAGGCTACTAGCATGTTTTACAATATGGGTACATATGAAGATCATTTGAACAATGCTAATAGGTGGATGGATCTGACCTTTAGAAAACAAATATCATTAGTGAAATTTCATTTGGGAAATTATCAAACACTTGGTGTGCACATCTTATTTGTCTACATTTTCCAAACATACTTGGGTACTTAAGATTTCCAACTTGTATTCATACCTTGTTCAAGCAACCAACATCTCACCAATATCAAGTAAGATAACATGGAAAGCATAACAATCAAAACTTTAGGCCTTCTCTTAATTAAGCAATCTAAGGCCTATTCTTATAGATAAAAGCATAGATTCATGACACTTACCTGATTTGTGATACGAGAAGGATGTAAGAATTCTTTTTGAAAGCTCACAAACTTTTCCAGAGATCAGCCAAAATTATAGAGTACAAAATTGAAAGGAAGTATGAAGGAAATAAGGGAAACTAGGGGTTAAATGACTAAATTAGCCATGACCACGATTGTAGACACCCGGATAACCGTGATCGCGCTTGGGGAACTCAATCGTGGTAACTGAGAGCAATTCTTCTCCCCTACTTTCCCTTGTTCAGCATTTTACTCAATTTGTTCCCCTTTTTAAGATCATCCAATGCACTCCCTGGTGCCACAAATACATGGGTTATTCATATGCAAAAGATAACATCTACCTTACAATAACATCAGAAAATGGATACGAGCCACTCTTGGGGCATTTATGGATTGCCTCCCATTAACCACTATAGTTATCATCATGGCATGACATCTTTCTTCCTTTATTCTCAAGGTGGGTCTTCGAACTCCTCCTCATTATTTTTATCATTTTTAACATCCACCATGGATACTACTTGCAACTCTGCGGTTTGCTTCTTTGACTTGTAAATTTTGAAAGAGACCACATCCTCTTGCACTCTAAATTTTATCTCCCACAACTCTAGGTCGACAATGGCTCTCTCAGTGGCCAATAAAGGATAAAAAAAGAATGATAGTCACCTCTTAGTCCATTTCACAATCTAATACCACAAAATTCGCCAAGAGAATGAACTTGTCCACTTTCATTAAGATGTTAAGTAATATACCCACTGGCCTTTTTAAAGACCAGTCAGCCATCAAGAGCTATATTGAGGTTGGCGTTGGGGTATCAAAACCAAGTTTCTTGGATATGACAAAAGGCATTAAATTGATGCTCGCACATAGGTCACATAGAGCTTTTGCAAATTTATGCGTCCTAATTGTGTAAGGAATAGTGAATGCTCCGGGGTCAGCTTTCTTTTCCGCAACCTTGCTATCCATGATAGCGCTACATCCATGAGTGACCTCAATAGTATCACCTTCAACAAGTTTCTTCTTAGACATTAACGTTTTCATCAACTTAGTGTATCTCAGGTTCTCTTAGATAGCTTCAAGCAATGGGATATTTATCAATAGGTTGCTATGTTTAACCATGAATTTCCTCAATTTGTCATTTTCCTATTGTTTATGCAATCATTGAGGAAATGGGGGAGGCACTTGGATGGTTGGTCTTGCTTTATCTTGTGGATTTTCAACTTCAACCACTTCTTCATCATTTCTTTCGCTTTGTTGAGGCTGCACCTCCTTGGTCTTAGCTTTGGGCAAATTTTTGCTCCAGTTTCCCCTAACTGGTTCATTAAGTATTTTCCCATTTCTTATGACAATTTCTAGGACTTGCACATTATTTTTTGGGTTAGAAATTAAGTAACTTGGAAGTCCACCTCTAGGCTTGCATTTAATTAAGCAGAGATTTGCGAGACTTAGGTCTCTAATTTCTTGATAGAGACAGAGTGAGATACCACTATTTGAGTGAGTTGGGAAAAATTGCCCTTCAATTAGCGAACCATTTTGTCTGTACCTTCCATTCTACTGAAGATCCTTGCCAACACATCCTCGGTCTTGAACTTTTTGGGGTCGATGATATTTGACTCTTTGGCTCTGTCCCAATCTTGAGGCGGAACATAACGGTCATAGTCACATTCCTGATCCCTCCAATATCTATCCCTATCACAATCTATCCAACCTTGATTCCCACCTTGCCTTTTATAGGCAGGGAGGGAACTAGCGGATTTCCTTATCCAACTTCTTTGACTCTTCATCATCTTCATAATATTTTGATGCTACAGCATTGACCTCTTTTGTGCGTGCACCGATAACATGCTTTGTCAAGAATTTGAGTTGGGTCTTTGCCACATTCTCCTCTTTTTCTTCATTCCTCTTTCTTTATTCATTATCAACCATGGAAGTGGTAGAAGGAATCTTGGGAGCTTCTGTGTCTCAGGTATACCAACCCCGATTTTGCTTAGTCACTTCTCCAATCAATATAAAGGTTGCATGGCGGTGCAACTTCAATAGGGAACCACCTGCTGCATTATCTATCACTTTTTTGTTAAATGGATCATGGGAGCGATTTATGATCTCAAAAAGCATTTTCTCTAGGACTTTATGATTTGTGCATTGATCAAGCTTACCGTTACACCTTTCCCAAGTTTCAAACAATGATTCTCCATTCATTTGCTGAAAATTTACTATCTCATCCCACTTTTGAAGCATTTTTAATAGCAAGAAATATCTATTTAGAAAAACCTTAGTAAGTTCGTCCCAAGATGTAATTGAACCAGGTGGAAGTGAGCGGAGACATGAAACCACCTCACTCTTTAATAAGAATGGGAAAAGGCAAAGACGAATAGACTCTTGAGTAATGTGTGCAATACTGAACGATGCACACTTCCACAAAATTCTTCAAATAGACATTCGGGTCCTCAAAGGCTTTACCTCCGTATAATCATTTTATTTTCAACATGTGAAGCATGATAGTAGTTACATGGAAGAATCTGTTCCCATTAGTTAGTGGGATGCGGATCGCGCTTGTTTGACCCACTTCATTTAGTGGGCCCTTATCATCTAGAGGTTCATCAAAGGTGACCATGTCGCTTGCGCTATCACTCATTGTTTTATTAACACTCTAATAACCTAATATAAGAATTAAAAACAATAGATAAATTAAATGATATCACTCCTGGTATTTCCAAGTAAGCATCACATTGCACAAGTGAAATCAATATTTCACTCCCCAAAAATGATGCCATTTTGATAACACTCAAATCACTCCCATAATTGAAGGGTGAGATGGTTGTTGTCAAGTAACCCAATTTGAATTGGGGTCTAATCTCAAGGAGTGATTTATAGACTTCAAACCCCATGGATGCTCAAATTACTACAAGTTTACCTGGAATGATAATAAACAAGACATGTAACATAAAGTGGGGGATGTGGTTGGAAATTTTTCGTACAATCTTTAGCAAATGATCAAGAAATGACACTTTTTTTAAGCAACAATATTTGGGGAAATCTTGGGATTATGTCTACCTAAAGGTAATGCATATGGGTTGATGTTGGTTCAACATGAAATTTAGTTGTTAACTAAAGGAAAGGCTAGGTCAAAGATCATTGGGGTCAATCATTCAATAAAATGACAATGATTTCACCCGTTGGCTCTTTTGAGAAGCTACAAGTGTGTAATTTTTCATGATAACCCAAAACCTCAATCAACAATCCCTATTTCTAGGATGATAATCTAGACATGATTTATACTCCGAATACACTTATTTCTAAGATTGCAAGAGGTAGTAAACCATAACCCTCTTTTGAGGATGTTATGGGTTACCTAATGTTCACCTTCATCCCTCTTTCGAGGATGATAAAGGGTTTTAAGAGTTGGGGGTTTTCACCCATCAAACCCATTTGGAGATTTGTGGTTTTCACTCATCAAATTCCAACCACAAACTCAAGAAATGGTGGAATCCATACTCAACAACTAAAATCCATGAAAACACAATAATACCCACACATAATTAAACTCTAGTTCAACATAATCCCAAGATTAAATTACTTATCTACTCATGATGAAAGTAAAGAAAAATATACCATGAGGATTATTCAAAACATTCATTCTTCACAAAATTACTAAGAAATTAATCCTCCAAGAGTAGTTGCACACCTACCCATTTAGGGTTTTTTCTTCTCAAATCAAAATTATTTATGAGGTAAGCAATGCCCAAAGAAGAAATGGTTTTGCTTATATATGGTTTGGAATTCATCTAAGTGCATTTACAGATCTGCCCCTGGGCATATTCCCGCTAAATCGTGATCACGCATGAATGTCCGTGCTATGTCAATGCTACCATTGTTGTGTGCCATGACCGCATTATGCTAATCGTTGATTAAGTACCACGGTCTCGGTAACTGAGACTGATATAGTCTAGGTCTTTAGCTGAGCTCTTCTTTGCTCCCTTTAAATCATTTTCAGCTCCAATCCACATTTTTTTATCCTCTCAACTCTATGCATACAAAGAGTGGATATTAGTGCATTTTTTCACTTATGTATCTCATATATTTATTCAAAACAAGGTAATATGCACAAATATTTAGTGAGAATGAGTGCCAAAATCTTCACTCATCAATTTCTTATATACGTGATTAATGATATGATTTGTAGATATGATAAGGTTTATAGATATGATATGAGTTATAGATAAGATATGACTTATTGATATTATATGGACTATCGATAAGGTATGTCTCACAGATATAATATAAATACAAATATAATATAGCCTATATATATGATATGGTTCATAGATATGGTATAACTTATAGATATAATATGGCATATAGATAATATATGGCTTATAAAATAGTTAAGGTATTATAAAAACGATTCATAGTTTAGGGATATAATTATTTAATTAACTTATTATTTTAATTAATGACATAGCTTATGGGCATGGTTAATGGCATGACTTAATAGAGTCGATGTTAGTTTAGTCAGTTGAGTTAGTTTGTTGATATAACTTGTTGTAATGGTCCATTGATATGATTTATAAATATGAGTTTTGGTTCTAGTCCGACAGTAGATGATGGTATTGATAATAGGAGTTCTGATTCAAGTCCATCAAATGATGATAATGATGATGTTATTATTGAGTTCCAGTTCAAGTCCAATATTGGGAATTATGTATGAGATGATATGGGTTGGATCGATTCTTATTTATAGCATGATAATTTGGTTATTTATGACTATTTGATTACTTAGTTTTCTTGATTGTACCCTTTAGGATTATGGAGTTCTACATTGGGTTATTTACTTTTCTACACTTATTGGCTAATGGAGGACAATTTTGTAGTTATAGTTGTGTGATCTTTATTTCTTGATCTTTACGTTATAATTTTTTTTGTATTTTTTTAATCATGTACAATGTCGGAGCTTATTTCCAAGTTTGCCCTTCTTTTCTTGATTAAGTCTATTTTATCTTGTATCTTATCATATTTATATTGTAATTTAGCACAATCGGTCGATAATGCCTACTGAATACCTATGGTTTTGGTACTCATACTACACTTTTGTACCTTTCAGGCATAGACCCAAGTACTAGTTTCTAATAATGATTTGATGTTGATGTAGGGTTGATTTCAAAGATTTAGTGAGCTCTTAGAGTTAGAGTTACCCTTTTTTTCTTTATATTTATCTATATCTAGTATTTCATCTTTTATACGGATTGTATTTAACTATTTAATACTCATAGTTCATTTGTTATAGCTCTTGCACTGACATTACTGAGTCTTGGGATGGTTGTTAATTTCTTATTTTTCTATTAGACCTTTTTATACATATCATTACTATTTATGTCTTTAATTGTAAGTTTCCTACTTTTAGGCCATTTTTAACTAAGTTAGCCCATTGCATCTAGCTTCGACCTATGGTTTGACTTACCTACTAGCAGGATAGAGAAGGTTTCATCATGACTCATAAATTTGGTTGTGAAAAATTGGTATCGGTGGCTATGTTTTACCAATATTATTTTTACAAGAGAAAGTGATTAGTAGAGTCCTACAGATCAGAACAATGATGTTTGTTCATTATCTTCAAGAGGCTATATAGCATTCTTAGGAGTTTGTTACTTCTTTCACTCATTTCGTGCTAAGAGTATGTTTTGGTTTATAAAGCATTTCTTTGGTATTACTCTTTTTCAAATAGCTAGGATATGTGCTATCGCCACATGAAATGAGGGTCTCGAGATAGTGCCTAGGGATTATGTCACTATTCATGGATAATCTAGAGGTCGTGGAAAACATCGAGATGTGTCCCCCAACTGGTGCCATGATAGGGGGCCTTTATAAGACCCTATTCCTACTCTCAAACTAGAGATTCTTTCGCCCAAGCCAAGAGATGGGCCAGGGACCAGCCCCGGCTTCTCCAAAATTTATTTCTTCTTTAGTTCTTAGGGATCCATTAGTTCAACTTTTGGGATTAGTTGGTGGTGCACCATCTGATAGTGCATAGTCTACAAATCAAAGTGGTACTGAGGCAAGGGCACAGCCTGTAGCGGTAGCTCTTAGAGTTGAGGTTCCACTTGCATCAATATTTGCTCGTCCAGTAGTTGTTCAGCCTGCTATATTTGTGAAGGAGCAAAAGATATTGGGAAAATTCTTGAGATTGGCTTCCCCTAGATTTTTTGGTGCATTGAGCAAAGATGTGGATGTATTCTTGATTTATTTTGAGGATAGACTCTATAATTTAGGATTAGTTAAGATTCATGGTGTTGATACACTAATTTTTCATTGTACTATGAAGCTCAACGTTGGTAAAGAGTTCATACTGATTCCAAGCCTGCTGTACCTTCCCCTTTGACATAGACCAAGTTCTCTGAGATTTTCTTTGAGAAATATATACCCCACAGTCTCAGGGATTACTTGAGAGATCAATTCTCAAGGTTGGAGCAAGACTCCATGATTTTTGTGGACTATGAGAGTCAATTTCATGAGTTGACTCGGCATGCTACATCTATTCTGACTACTGCGTATGAGTGGGTTTATTGCTTTCTCCAAGGATTAGGACTTCTATTTTGTATTTCAACACAAATTTTGCTTAATATGGGAAGGTATTTTGCTGAGGTATTTGATCATCCCATCTTATAAGAGGAGATGCATTGTGAGTCCTAAGGGGGCATGAATAAGAGGCCATCAGATGAAGGCAACTTCAGTGGTAGTTATAGTAGCGAATGTTTCAAAGGCAGTGGTTCTCAGGATAGGTACCCTCTGCATCAGTCGTATTAGCATTAGGGCCAGTATAGCAGGCTCATTTAAGCTACACTTCAGGTTATTATTGGAGGTCATTCTAACTTCAGTGATCATCTTGGACAGGGTTGTGGTTAGTCTTTGGGGGGTTTTTCTTCTTGCTATTCTAGTCATGATAGTTATTTCGGGTCTGCCAGATCTTTTGATTTCAGTCTAGCACCTGGATCTTATTATGGTTATGGTGATTTTAGTAATTTCTTGAAGGAGTACCCCATTCATAGAGCGAACGTTCCTCTAGCTCAAACTGTTCTGCCTATTAGGGTAGTTCATCACAAAGCTAGAAGTGTTATGAATGGTAAGAGGGGTATTCCCCAAAAGGATGGTAGAGGTTCTTAGTTAGTTACCATAGGAGATCAATCAGGTGCCTAGCTAAATGGTCAGTGTGATTAGTTGTATGCAATACCTATTAGGCAAGAGGCTGAGTCATCTGATACTATTATTATAGGTATAATTTTGGTCTTCCATCAATTAATTTTTTCTTTGTTTGATCTAAAATCCACTTATTCTGATGTGTCTTCTTATTATACTCTATGATTAGAGTTATCTTAGGATTTATTATGTGTCTTTATGTGTATCTACTTTTGTGGGTGATTCTTCAATAGTGGATTGATTTTTTAGATTATGTGTTGGTATTATTTAAAAGCTTAAAACTCATGTTGATCTTATTATTTTAGACGTGGTGGATTTTGATGTGATTCTAGGCGTGGACTTGTTATCCCACTAGCCCGCGGTCCTATATTATTTTGCTAAGACCATTACCTTAACCACGCCCAAGATATCTCTGGTAGTGTGGCAGGGAGCTATTAGCCATGAGTCGATAGGGATTATATCTTATATTTATGCTAGGAGACTTATTTCGAGGGGTTGAGAGTGTTATCTTGCTTATATTTATGATGTTAGTGTGAAGAGTCCATTGATGACTCTATTCCTATAGTTTGTGAGTTTCCTAATATTTTTCCCTACTGATCTATCTGGACTTCCTCCCGAGTTCAGTATTGAGTTTGTTATTGATCTTGAATGGGGAACCTGACTTATTTCTATGGCACCATATCATATGGCTCCTACCGAGCTGAAAGAGTTGAACTCTCAGCTTCAGGATCTTTTTGGTAAGTTTTTTTTAGTCCAAGTGTCTCTTCTTATAGAGATCCTATGTTGTTTGTGAAGAATAAAAATGGCTCCATGCTTATGTGTATTCATTATAGGTAGCTGAATAAGGTGAAAATGAAGAACCGTTACCCTATGCCTCATATTAATTATTTGTTTGATCAACTTCAAGAAGCAATGATGTTCTCTAAGATTGATTTAAGGTCTGACTACTATCAATTGAGGATTCAGGCCAAGGATATATTAAAGATAGCCTTTAGGACACGTTATGGTCATTATGAATTCCTAGTGATTTCTTTTGGGTTGACTAATGCCCTAACCATGTTTATGGATTTGATGAATCAAATGCTCAAGCCTTATTTGGATTCTTTTGTGATTCTATTCATCAACGACATCCTTGTGTATTTGAAGAGTATGGAGAAACATATGCAACATTTAAGGATTGTGGTCAAAACTTTGAGACATCAAAAACTTTGAGACAAGATTCTCTAAGTGTGAGTTTTAGCTAGAGTCGGTGACATTCCTTGGTCATGTGATGTTTAAGGATGGGATTATGGTAGACTCGATGAAGATTGAGTCTTTTGTGATTAGGCTAAACCTACATCTTTGATTGAGGTTTGTAGCTTTATTGGTTTGCCTGGTTATTATAGGTAGTTCATGAGAGCTTTGCTACTATCGTGGCACCAATGACAAAATTGATTCGGAAAGAGGTTCCTTTTTTATGGTCCAAGGAGTGAGAGTCGAGCTTTGGAACTCTCAGGGTATTCCACTTTATCACTTATTTTATCTTTTTTTTATTGAGGGTGAGGGATTCACCGTGTATTGTGATTATTTTGGTGTGGTTTAGGTTGTGTATTAATGTAGTAGGGTCGCATTATTAATTATGACCTGAGGTAGCTAAAGGTGCATGAGCACAAATACCTCACTCATTATTTAGAGTTGGCAACAGTAATTTTTTCTCTTAAGTTTTGGAGGTATTATCTTTACAATGTGCATTGTGAGATATTCATGGATCACCATAGTCTTCGGCATCTTATAACATAAAGAGAGCTTAATGTTAGGCAGCATAGATGGGTGAAGTTGCTTAAGTATTATGACATCTCTAACTTGTATCGTCTGAGAAAGACGGATGTAGTTGTGGATGCCTTAAGTTAGAAGGTAGTGAATATGGGTAGCTTACCTTGTATTTTAGTTTCTTAGAGGCCAATGGCATGAGACATTCATTTCTTAGCCAACTTAATGGTACGACTTGATATTTCATACCCTAGGAGGATTCTTGTTAGTGTTAAGGTGAGGTTCGCACTAGTTTAGCAGATTCAGGATCGCTAGTTTGAGGATAAGAGACTTGGAATCATTTATGATCAGGTGTTGAGTGGTAAGTACAAGAGGACTACCATAGATTCTAAGGGTGTTTTGAGATTTAATAGTCACTTTTGTGTTCTGAGAGTTGAGGACTTGGTACAGAGATTTCAGAGATTGGGCAAGCTCTTAGAGTCGTAGTTAACCTTTTTCCTTCTATTTATACATGTCTAGTCTTTCATCTTCTAGATGGATTTTATTTTACTATTCAATACTCATAGTTTATTTGCAGTAGGTTTTTATTGACATTACTGAGTCTTGAGATGGTTGTTGGTTTCCTATCTATCTATTAGAACGTTTTAGCTGTATTATTACTATTTGAGTCTTAAATTGTAAATTTTTGGCTTTTAGGCCATTTTTCACTAAGTTAGCAGATTCTATCTAGCTACGGACTAGAGTTTGGCTTACCTACTAGCAGGATAGAGTAGGTTCCATCATGACTCATAAATCGGGTCATGACAGACTACCAGGTTAGTTATTGTAAGTACATATCTCTTTTATGCTCTTTTATGTTGTGTATTATCTTTTAAGATCAGTCGGACTTTGATGTCTAGTGGGTACCACACGTTTTAATACTCATACTACACTCCGCATCTTTTTCTCTGATGCAAATAATAGTACGAGTTTATGTTACTAATTTTTATTATTTGCTAGTCATTACTCGGTGTTGAGGTGAGCACTTGGTATCCAGTTGTTTACCCTTCTCCCTCTCATACATATTTTCTATATTTTGTATCTTTTGTACCAACGTGTATTATTTCAGAGCTTATTCTATCTCTTAGTTTCTCTTTTATCAGTAACACCACGTTTAGGGATAGTTCTCACAATATTTTCCCGTTGTTATTTTAAGGAGCATTTTTGTATATTTGTTTATTTCATATGGTTTTATCTATAATGGTGGACCCTTGTTCTCATACATGTTCACTTTATCATCTATTGGATGTTACTTCCTTTATACCACTTTAGGGTTTGACTTACCTGCTGGAGGGATTATAGTAGGGGCCATCATGGCCCGATTTCAGATCATGTCTCCTATAAAATAATCAGTTACCACTCATATATCCTTATTATCATTCTTTGTTACTTTCACACAAACATACTTGTTAAATACTTCCTTTATCTATGAGCTATCATTATAATATGATTCACTCCTCTTGGTCTCAATTAATATCACTAGCTCTCAATTAAACCTCTGAAATACAATTCACAACTTGAAGATGATAATACCTACTATGTATCCACCACATAAATTTTCCTTGTTGATTGATGTCCTACTCGAGTGTCCATAGTAAAAACTAGTTGTTTCGTTAAATATGAAAGCAATGTCGAACTTTGTTATCCAAATAGGTAAAACAACTAATAACTCCCCGTGCAATTAGCGTTTACACTTGTTTATAAGCCTATTTATTTCAATTCATCTCGTACCCTACCTTAGTAGCACCACATTATGAAGACATTACATCTAACACTTTTCAACAACATAACTGTAATACCCCGTATATTTCTAAGCTAGAAAATAAACCGTTGTTCCTACACATGAAACCTCCTATCCTGTGATTCATATTGAAGTACATGAATTAAGATGAGTATCCTAGTGATAATAGAGCTTATGATGTGTTAAGCATGTTCATAAGAGTCACTTAGAGTAAGCCAAGCTAAGAACTTTTGAATCCACCAAGTTTTCGTGTGTGATTTCACATAGGTCATCTTTGAACAAGCATAACTTAGTTTATAGGTGGTATTTTTGTAGATTTGTATCTCCAAATTGTAGAGAATTGAATAAGCTTTCCGTCGATACCAAATTTGCCTAAAACGGACACTCGGTGAAGAAGTTATGGCGATTTAAAGTTTCAGCAGTGTCATTTTAGTAAAATGATGTTTGTCAATTTCCAGTGTCTCTCAGCGATTCCACCGTGTCGCGGTGAGTTTCCAGGTCACAAACGGGGGGCAACGCGATATCTCTGCATTGCATCGGGGGCCCAAATTGGGTAATTTTTATAGAAATTAAATGACGCATCTAGAGGGGTATTTGTGTCATCTTTCCACCCCTATATATATTCCATAAACACAGAATCAAGCCCTTATTTCATCAAAACATACTCTTTCTCTAAAAATCCTCTCAAGAACACATTAGGGTTTTCAATTAGGGATTCAAGTTCAAGCAAATTTCTCCATCAATCATTAAGAATCTTCCATCTAAGGTATGCGTAGTGTTCATCTATGGATCCATTTTGTTCATAGAGCTCAAGAACCATGTTTTAAATATTACATTGTGATTGTCTTGTTGTGATATGACTATGTACATATTGATGATTGTTGTTTAAGTTTCAAGATGATATCTAAAGGTGTTTTCATGAAGTATATGTGTTCGTTAGTTGAAATCCATGAACTTTATGTGGTTTAAAATGGGGAAATTCATGAAAACACACCTAAGCTAAAAGAATGCATGCAAAATGTTTCATAAAAGGCCTAGGATGATAGAATTCATGTCCCATGATTTAATAGTTCTTAAATGACAAGTCTATGCTCTATGCTTTATGATTTCACATGAACTCCACGTAATTGATATGCGTCATTGTTGTGATATGGATTGAGCATGATATTGAAGCTATGCAAGTATACATATGTTGTATGAATTTCCCTTCCATACGTAAGATGTTGAGAACTATGCTTAGTGTGAAATCCCCTAATTATGATATGGTGAATTATGGACTCCATTTTATGATCAAGTCAGTTATGTGTGTCAATTTCCTTCCATCAAGTCCTGGGGGTACTAGTACCTAAAAAATATAGCTGTGTGCCGAGAGCCATGTCACGTTATCATGATAATCTTAGTGAAGCCATGATCTATAAAACTCAGCCAGTCATGTGACTCAGGAAATATCAGAAATCTCATGATCTGAATAAATTCTCAAATGGTAGTACTATTCCATCAGTCAACGAAAGTTAGTTACTTAGTCCATGTACAGCCAGTTAAATCATGTTCAGTCTCTTCAGATAGGAGTAGAAGTTAGCACCGAGTGAACCCAAGGATGGGAAATCACCTGCCAGTTTAGGGTGTGATTCTTAGTGGTCATCCTTGTGTTCCAAAACTACGTGGCCAGCGTAGGTTGAGACATCTTAACCTGCCAGATTAGGGTTGGTGAGGTGGCTTAAACTGTCAGTTTAGTGTTCCTACCGTTCTCATTTGAGTACCTGCTAGCTAAGGGTCACTCACAACTGTCCTTACTAGTAGTACGGTATTGACACCCTTCCAGTCGGGGCAGAGATTAAGCCCCAACCTAGTATATGCGTTATTGGGGCATGTCGGTTAAGCAATTAACTCTCACAGTTTCAGTACCTATCTCAGTAAAAGAACTCAGATAGTTCTTCAAATTTTAGTATACTAGGACTGTCAGTTACGGTCAAGTCAGTTACAGTACGAAACTATCGTAGTTCCATCAGATTCAGGACTGTCAGACACAGTCATCCAAGTTATTAAAATTTCAGTATCAGTCATGTTAGATAACAGTAACTCATGTATTAGCATACAGATCCAGATATCATGTATTCACGCTTTTAGTTACTATGTATGCATGTTTTTACTCATATGTTCATATCAGTCAGTCAGTTAGCATTGTTCATGCATGTAAACCCTTTTGCATTTAGCCTACCTCACTCGTATACTCAGTACTCCCAGTTGTACTGACGCATTTGAGCTATGGTGCTTTCTTTCATATTACACCATAGGTTCAGAGACACCAGTTCCAGATCAGCAGTAGCATTCCAGTCACAGAGTTGCAGTGAGTCCTCATCCCTTCGAGGATGATATTATTTTATTTCATTCATTATTTCAGTTCAATTTTTCTAGACGTAGTTAGTTTGAGACATGTTCCTTCAACTCCTTATTTCAGACAGTATTTAGAGGCTTTCAGATTTAGTTCAGATTTTAGAATCAATTTTCAGTTGTTTTGAGTATTTGTTACCCTATATGGATGTTATTATTTATCAGATATTCTATTCAGTTGAACCTTATGGTGTATTGTTCATGTTTTCCGCATTCTACAAGTATATTATGCAGTGTACAGGTACAAATATTAGTCATGGGTTAGCTTGTGGTCCCTTGGGGTCATAAGCACCGTGCAACATTGTAGATTCAGCAAATCGGGGCTTTACAATAACCATCGATGTCATAACCAAATCACACTATACATTACCAACCATCAAGTAATTGTACCATATTATATAAAGCACTCAGTTTCTATCCTAAAATTAAAATGTACCTTTGTATTCACCTCCCATTAACTTAACAAGTAAACATGACCCATACTGAAGGTATAATGGTGAATTATAATGCCTCAAAATCTCATCCCGAAGCGTCACACGGTGCTTAAGGATACAAGTAGCCCTAAGATAACCCTTTGAGCTTGCTTCTACTTCTAACACTTACTTTAGGATGAATAAACTAAGAAATAATGCTATATTATATCATTCTGAATTGAAGTAATTGAAAAACAATATCTGGATAGCAAAACATTGAAAAATTTGGAAACTTCAATTGACAGTCCGATAAGCCTTTACTTACTAAGAACTAGAGAGTCATTGGGACAAACCCCTAACTGACTCGTACTGAACTAGAAAGGAAAAAACTAACTACTACAAAGACTAAGATCAGGAAAATAGGTCCTCAAACCATGAGGACTCACTAACAGCAAACATGTAGATAGAGGTACTCGGAGATCATTGTCGCTGCCGAGACTGAGCACCTGAACCTACATTATGAGACAATGTAGCACATAGACATATATGTGGATCAGTAATTTAAGGATGTTCTGAGTATATAGGGTTGTATGCATTAAGTAAATAATATCATTACTCTTTACGAAACTATGCATGCAAATATAAATGACTCACATAGCTTGAATAAGTCCGAAATATAAATATCAAATGTCATGAACAATCAAACATGTAATATAAATCTCGTGAGTCATTATACTTAGTTCTAAAATCTGTATTCTCCTCTTATTCTCAAAGCTTGTAAACCAAAAGAAATCTTAAAACAATAACTTTCAAACTTATACTTTTATCTTCAAGAGGATAAATAACTTCTTTTGAAACTTTAGGAATTCAAAGACTTATGATTATGGAACTTTGGGACTCTTTGGGAACTTGGGAGTTCTTCTAACCGACATAAATGATATGAGCTGACATGGATTCCAATGTCTTGCCCACGTTGGAGAGAGCTGTTCTACACTAGCCATCAGAATAAAACCTTAACTTTAGTGATCACTATCTTAACCCACTTGGGGAAAATTATCATCCTACGGTGACTCGTAGTTCTGGGGCATGAAACCTTGGAATCAAGCCCAACTAGGTGCTAAATACTACTCCCATACTTAGGCTCAAAACTTTTAGGAAATCCACCTTAAAATAGTACACTAATGTATAATGAAAGCCAATTATGCTTTTCTTTGCTTCAAATCATATACAATATGGATTCCTATCTTAGCTTAGGGTCAAAAGCAATATTTCCTTAAGAATCAAAGTACTTGCTTATTAAATCATACTAAAAGCATAGCCTTCAAGAAACATCACAAATCATACTTGACTTAAAGCATCAACATATACTCAAATTACTTAAATTTCATAATAAGGTTTAATTCTTGACTTCAACTTTGGAAACACTTAAAAATATTAATTTTCAATGGATAAATACAATTCACAACATAAATCACCAATCCAAGGCATAACTAATTAAGATAACATGCAATTTCAAGAATTGAACAATTTCTAAATTCATAAACTCAAAATAGAGTAAATTGGATATAAACTCACTTGTAAAAATATGAAATTCTTTAATAAAATTAAAGCTTTAGACACAAGAATGGAAGAAGTGTTCTTGTTCAAACTCCACATACCATAGATTATGGAATTTGAATAAACTCTCGCTTTTGTGACTCTATTCACAACTTTGAATGGATATTCTTGATGCACTTGGTCTAGGAATTCCGATTCTTGAAGAAATTTTGAAAAGTGATGATTCAATTTTGAGTTCTCTTAAACTTTGGGTTGAAACCCTAGAAAGTGTTCTTGGTGAACTTTAGAGAAGAGGGCTATATTTTGGTATTTGGAGACCTTAATCCCGTGTTATGACTGATAGAGGGTGGGGGGAAAAGACTAAATTTCCCCCTTAGATGCGTATTTTAAGAGCTAAAGAACTAGGCATCGATGCGATTGGCGATGCGGTGAATTGATGGCATTGACTCGATACTGACGCATCGCGCCATAATCACACCAAGCCTCAGTACTTTTGACTGGTAGTTCCTACAACAAAATTGACCAACGCGATGGGCGATGTGGCACGCCAAGATCGTGTTAGTCTGCTATTTTGGGACACCAAACATGGTCTAAATGTGGTGTGAAAATTCCAAAACTTGTCTAAAAACACCTATTGACTTCCCTAATCATGAATTAGCTAAAATATCAACTATCAAAGGCCGGGAAGGTTGATAATAAAATCCTTAAAGTTTTGAGGCTTTACAAATGACTAAGTCCCAACACTTAGCTAGATTTTCTAAGTCTAGGAACTCTTTGGGAATCTTTTAAGGGATTTGGACGAAGAGGATTTTGCGGGGTCTTACATGAATAATCTCATAAAATCTAATAATAAAATAAACTTGACTTTCTTAGCCTTAGATCAATTTACCATTTCATAATTCCCAGTCGGTAGCAAAGGTGTCACTCCTCATGATTCTAGCTAAGTAAACACCCCGCTGTGAGCTTTCTATCATAAAATACAAATCACTTAATAAGATAGAATGTATACCTTTAATATGAATGTAGATAGTAGTCATTCCATCTTATATCTTGTAGTTAGAAATCATTTCTCATGCTTAGATGCATGCCCGATTACTCAGTCCACTAATCCTCCATAACCTAAACTTTATTTAAATTATTAGTATATGTACCTATCCTACCACTAAATTGACAAAATCTTTAGTGGTACAATCAATCCATAAGATTGTAACAGAAACTCTGACCTCTATTGAAGCATCTATATTCTCATCACACATCGAGCAACCCATCCTATTTTTAAAAACTTCATTAACTGTAGTCTTTAAAGTTACCACACATATTACCGGGATATTCTATTAATCATACCATTCCCTATAATCTATACTATTTATGATATTATCTAAACAAGATATGTATTCTTTCCACTATATTAAACAATTAACCAAGGGCAAGAAGATGATCATAAAGATCTTCAAAGCATCATTTGTCCTCAAAATGAATAATCTAAACCCCAAACTTACTCAATCTATCTCTAAACCATTATTGGATTCAAAATCTAGCTACACCACCTACTCATTAGTCTACTAATCCTTTTTATATCTACTAGATCATACACAAAACCACGTGATGCTACCTCCAATTGTAATCATGTAATTCAAAAATATGTGCTCACTATAAATAAGGGAATGGATTGAAGAAATTTTAAGAGTTAGACTAGACCACAAATGCACAATAAGGAATTAATAAACAAACCTTCCTAAAGTCCTATAGACTATCAATGGTAGACAATGGATACCTCTTCACCGATCTGTGAGACTATACTAGATACTAGTTTTTGTATAACCCAAAATCCAAGATTGTGATGGAACGTACCCAACCTTCGTGGTAGGTAAACCTCACTCAATAATCACGGAATAAATTAAAAGTAACAATTGTTAAGTAAAAAACTTGCACAGTAATAATAAGAGATAGATTTTTTAATAATAACTCAAAATATCTAAAAATACAATAAAAAACCTCAAAACTCAGTGTCACAAACACAATAGAGACTTTATTATCAAAAACATTATCAAATACCCATATCACCATTTTGATAGTAGATAAAGACAAGATACAACAAATGAAGCTTTAGACTGCCAAGAAAAGAAGCTCATGATAGCTTTGAAGTACTTTGAAAATATAGAATAGAGGTCCATGGGGAGCACCTTTTACTAGGAGCTATATCCAGAGGTTATCAAAATGGGAGTTAGTATGGTCTAACTGTAGTCAATAGGCATCATCTCCTGACCGAGCTTAAGTACACAACTAAATCAAGTAAGGAATAATATATAAGAAAATGAATTGAATGGAAAAAATTCTGAACTATTCAATATTATAAAGACTACACAATGTCCCTTAGTCATAACAACAATCCAAAGAATATGATGCAATACAATGCAATGTGGTGATATTGAATGATATGCAATGACTATAGTACACCGATATACACCATTCGAGCCATATATTCCAAGAAGTACACATTGGGGATTTTTAATCCATTTATCATCACAATCTTAATTAATCGATCTTTTTGCCACATCCTTTGGTTATGTCATTTCACAATCTCATATCACTTACTAATGGAATATTTGGTTAAGGTTTTAGAAGGTGGTTGATTTTCTTTCTAAAATAATATTTCTTAGTGGTACCTGGTCCGTAAAATATAAAATGAATAAGTATGCATATTCATGATAATTTCATACTCAGATATAAATTAGTACCGCATGAAATCAACCTAGTAATATCATATATCAATCTGTCCTCTTAAATATTTATGAATCATAATACAAGTCCCCACACGGTCATCACAATAATAAAATCATCTTAAATCACTATCAAAGTAAACACACGCCCCCACATGAGCATAAAAAAATATGATAAATCACCTATCCCATAACATGTTTAACACGATAAGTCCACACCTAATTAAGTATGAGAAAAGTTAACCCATAACATACCCCAAACTAAAAAAATGCTAGAAATCATTATTTAAATAGGTTTTATGCCATGGTTAATTAAATAGAAGGGAAATCCTTGGTGCTAGAGAAAGACGCTCTAATTCTCACCCTAGTTGCAGTTTCTTGCAAACCTTGACGTCTACTGGCAATGGACATTTCCATATCCATTCCTAAGGTTGATAATTCTTATTTTTAACATAATATTCCAAATTTCCTCTCTTTTCTCTTTTGAAAGCCCAAATCTCTCATTCTACAAACCCTAGTGCCACATATCTTAAATCACAACCTCAAAATCCTAATTTGCCTAGTGTGCCTAATAATATGCCTTGTGCAGATCAGACTACCCTTATTGAAGATAACACATCAAAGTCTAGTAAATATTTTGATCTATCCAAATCTACCAGTATTAATTCTCCCAAATAGATGAACAACCCTATGATGAAGCCAAATTCCATCAAGAAGTTTTCTTATGTTAATGGTGTTCCAAGAATAATATGGATGGAATAAGAATTTAACAGAATGAATGCCCTTAAAACCTGCATTTGTAGTGATCAGGAAGTTCTCGTATGTTTGGCCAGAGTTGGAAGACCTATGGAATCAAATCCCAAATCAATGCAATGTCAAATATGATTGCAAAATTGAATTATTGAGAAATCATCATATTTTTTAAGGTTCAATTTGGTTGAAGAGTTTGTAAACATGATGTTAAAAAGTTCTACTAAATATGATTATTCCTATCCAATAATCCCTTTAATTTATGATCCTAAATATAAAGTAGAAGAAGAAATCACCCAGGTAATGGCAGGGTTACCATTTCCTGATCTCAAACCTACCTTCTTATAAATAAATGCCTCTTTTCTCTTGCTTTAATAGTGGGTAAACCCTTTAATATAGATATGAATACTATTAATAAGATGAGAATTAGTTTTGGTAGGGTTAAAGTGCAGGTGGTTCTTCAAGCTAATTTTCCTAGGTATGTACAAATGGAAATTGTGAACTCTCCCGTAAAAGATTCTAGAGTGGGGCAAGTTAAAATTAAATATGATATAATAACTAAGGATTGACAGAATTTTAAACTACAAGGGCATAATGAACAAAAGTGTAGAGTTCCACATCCTAAATTGAAGAGTCTAACCAAGCAGAGGGCATACAAGGAGAAAGAATAATGAAAATATAGGGCAGTCTATCTATTTATGAATATAAAAAGAGAATGGAGAGACATAGAGAAAGAAATGGAATACAACAAGGAGGAGTTTAACAATAGAAAAGAACTCTAAAAAATTCCTTATTGATAATACAACTACTTGAGAAAAGGGTATACACACTTTTAAAGCGTTGTTTTAGAGAATAAGGTAAAAGCAACAATAAAAATAGTATTAGTAAATCAGAAGATAAAAATGATGAAAATGTAGCATTATATAGTAGTAACCGTACTTTAAATGACTAAGGGGTGGATAAAGAACAACAAGAGATAGAGAAAATAAATATCAACAGCAATCATCCACTAAGGAATGGATATAAAAAACTTTTGCTAAATATCAAGGAAGGGGTACTTTTCAAAGCTATAATACCATCATTTCCAGCAATATTTAGGAACAAAGAGAAGAAAATAGACAAATAGCTAAAAAAAAGAGGATTAAGGAAGTTGATGACAAAAGTAATGGAGAAATGAGATGTAATATAGATTTGGAGTTGAGCGTCTATATAGATGAACAAAGAGATTCCTAGATCATGCTACTTCCACCATGAGCCCTAAAAGGTGATATGAACATAATATTAATTCAATTTAGCTTTCTAAAAAAGATGAGGTGGAGACTAATAATGTAATTACAGGGAAACAAGCATGTAACAATGTTCCAATAGTGAAGGTTATAGACGATAATTTTGATAATAGCATGGCAGTCATTGAACTTCTTGCAACATTAAAAAATGATGAGTCATAAGTGTTGTTGAGTAATATAGAGTCTGCTAATGTAGTTTTGCATAAGATTCTCGGGCCTTTATGGCAAAAAGACTCTTTATCCAAACTATTTTGTCAAATACCCACAAGTTTTAAATCTTTTGCCAAATACCCACTTAATTCCACCTCACCACCAATTTTTCCAACTTAACAATTTCAGCCCCAACCTTTATAATAATTCACTTTAACCCAATACTTCCAACTTAATAAATTCACCCACAAGTTTTTAATAATAAACTTCAACCCACTCCATCATCCACCACTATATATATAAAAATAATATCTAGTTTTCCAAAAATATTAAAAAAAATAATTCCAAAATCTAAAAATAGAAAGTGGTTATTTTTTCCACCAAAAAGCTCCAATTTCGGCCACTTTTCCAGCATTATTTTTTGGCGATCAGCTGTAAATTAGTCCACAAACATTATAAGCTTGTCCATTGCATCCATTGTTACCCCATTTGTTTCCTATCTTCTCAAACACACTTTCCACTATTGTTAAAAAGCTTTAAATCACTCACATTACTCAAAACCACTTTAGAAAGTGCATTACAGCAGCTCAGGCGACTCCAAGTTCATTTCTTTATTCCATAAATCAAACAATCATTGATTACAATAAATATTTGCAATTTTAAGTATTTGTATGAAAATCTGCACAGTCATCGACCCATCCTTGTCAGTCATCGACCGTACATACAACACGACATAGACCATAAGCATAATCTACCATTGACCAAAGCTTAATTCTAGGATGTCTATTGCAGAATTTATTCTAGTTTCTAGTGATTTTATGGGAGAATGGGTGGAGACTTCGAAATGTTGGAAATGAAGATCATTTACCAAGGTGAAAATTCCCATTCCTATTTGCCACAACAATTCGTACAATGAATTTGTTGCAAGCTTAATACAGAGCAGGGATCTAGATTGCGCGCCGAGCACATGGAGATTAGTTATGTAATGCATTCGAGGGAAAGGTAAATCCTACGATCATAAATATTGATGTACGTGTGCTGATGTACATAATGAATGCTGATGCAGATGGCTTTAGGCCAATTTTGAGGATAAATATGGTTGAGAGGTCCTTTGAAGGACCGCTGAATTCATCAGCACTCTCACCGCGGTGCCCGGCAGTCGATAATGATTTATTGACGATGATTTGAATGATTACGAGAACGATGTCGATGATACAATTAATATGGAAGATTATTCTATGCATGTGGAAGACTTTTCATTGGACTTATAAGATGATGAACAAGACCGTGAAACGGAATCACAAGCAGGACACTCCTTCACCAACGGAACTAATTTCTACTGTGGTCAAATATTCATCGATAAAAAAGAGCTAAAAATGCAACTAAATGAAGTATCGGTGAGGCAGTCTTTTGATTATTATATGGAGAAGAGCTATACAAAATTGATGAAGATGCTATGCTTATCTCGTAGTTGTCGCTGACTGTTGTGGGAGAAAAAGTACGACACCTCGGATAGATTTTGCATATACAAGTATGTCGGGATACACATGTGCAGCGTTGAAAATGCTATCCGCAGGCACAAAAAATTCTCATCTGAATTGATTGCTTCAGTATGCATAAATCATTTTCGGGATGGTAAAGGTCCAAGAATAAGAGAAATTCAAAGAATTGTATTTAAGTAGTTACGTTGCAATGCAAGCTATTGGATGTGTTGGAAAGGAAGTGTAATTGCGAAGAACATCATTCGTGGGACACCGAAGCACTGATATGCTTGCTTTTCGGCTTTTTCCCACATGGGGGAGTTATTGAATCCCAAGTCTTCTTACTTTATCATGATAAACTGGATGGACGGATCATTTATTTACTACTTCTTAGCATTCGAAGCTTGGATACGAGGATATGCCACAATGAGAAAGGTAATTGCCATCGATGGCACATATTTGTATGGCAAGTCGGGGGTGTTCTGCTGAGCGCCGTTGCATAGGTCACTAAAAATCATATACTTCTGATTACCTTTTGTGTCGTCGATAAAGAGAATGATGCTTCTTTGACCTTCTTCTTCCAGAAGCTATAGTCTATCATAGAAGATGAACCAGATCTAGCGTCATCTCCAACAGGAACATTAGCATCACCAATGCCTTCTCCCATGTATACAGTCGTGCACATCATGGACTTTTCATGAGGCAACTCACTGAAAATCTTCACGTAAATCAACACTACGGAGAACATCTTTATCTATTCTATTTTGCGGCAAAGTCTTATTCCTTTGATGATTTTAGCGATAATTTTATGGAATTGAAGAGTAAATTCCCCGAGGAAGATCATGTCCTTGAAAATGTGCTTGGTTTTGAAAAATGGAGTAGAGCACACTTTTCGGGTAATAGGTACGACGTGATGACCATAAAGATTGTCGAGTCGCTCAACTCTATTTTGATGGATGAATGAGAGTATCTCGTGCCGTACATATTCAATTCAATTGCTAAAAAATTTGGTGAAAAGTTTAGGGAGAGGCATGCATTTGTCGGTGGTAAAGAGAATATATTTGTACCTTCTGCCGAAAGGATCCTAAGGGATAATAAGATTGCGACCGATTCCTTGTATGTGGGTAATCCAAATGGGGTTCTCGATGAGTATACGTTGTTCAGCAATAGAGTTACTGCCAAGGTCAATCTCTTAGAAAGGAGCTGTTCTTATCGAAAATTTAACTTGGTGAAAATACTGTGCGAACATACGATGGCAGATTTACGAGCAAAGTATGATGATGGCAAGGATTATGGTAACTCCATCTATGACTACTCTTTGCCAATTTATAAAGATGAAAGTTACCTCCTCGCATACTCGAAAGCAATTAACGTGGTCCCTCCAGAGACTGAATGGATTGTGCCACTAAAGGCATTGGTGATATATTGAAGTCCAAAAGGAGGAATAAGTGTTCAATATACAAGAAATCCAGACACAAAAGAACCATCTGTAGAATGGGCAACCAATCATAAATAGGCTTTTTTAGCTTTAGTTGTAAAGCTACTGTTTTGGGGGTTGAATGTGTATTTCTGTAGATTTTAATGTTCAATTATTATCGACCTAAAGCTTTGTCTATAATAGACTATCTATAGTCTACGGTATATATAATATATGGTCTATAAAATATTATGTATTGATTATATTATTGCTGATATAACATGTTATGTTGGTCATTTTCCCGGCTTATCTCTCCAATGGATGCAATGAATCAGTATTTCCCTTGTTTCCCATTCCCATTTATTAAAAAGCTGCACAAAATGTCTCTTCACGAGGAAAAACAGCTGGTATACGTATACGAAAGATTTTCTCTTGTCAAATACGTCGACCTACCATTGGGTGGATATATGAACGGATGCAATCTACAGGTCTATAAGTCCAGGCCCTCTTTCTATGTAACCCTTCAGTTTTTTCTAAACTAAAAATATCAGAAATCGTCTCTTCTTCTTCTTCTTCTTCTTCTTCATCCCAATAAGAAAAATGCCTCCAAGAAGGATACCCTTGCGCCCTATCAGTCATGTTTCTCCGAGGCACTACGACCTCCTCCTTCTAAGGAATGATTTGGATTGACTTTTTTATGGGCTGGGTCAAGACCGCATCTACCTGGAGCGGAAGCTCCATCAAATTGCTCGTTCTTGAGGGTAATTCTGGAAAGGCTCGGAATGAAAGGCCCTAACTACATCACCTCCACCATCCCCATAATTTAGTTTAAATGTTTTATTTTAGTATGTGTTTTTAAGTTTTTTGGATTTGTTCATTACTGAAGAAACTTTCTTTGTAGGATCTTGTTAGAAGAAAGCTTCTTCCATTTTCCCCTTTTTGATGTAAATTTTATTACGTAATGCAATGAACAATTTTAATACAACTATATTTCAGTTTCTTTTAACATTATGTGTTTTTCATCTTTGTTCTGATCCCTTGTTTGAAAACTCGAATCAAATATGTCTGCCTTTTCAAGTTACAGTATTATGGCTTGACTAATTTCCTGAAGAGTAAAAATCTAATATTTAGATTTTATACAAAGTATTTCGTCGACTGTACATATTAGTCGATCGTAGACTACATGAATCGATGGATCATCGGGTAAATTAAAATAAATAATAACATATTTTCAAAAAATAATTTAATTTTAAAAGATTTAAATAGATTATCACATGTTATGTGGTTGGTGGAAGAAAATAATTAAATTAAAAATAATTAAAATAGATAATCACACATTTTGGGAATTATGAAAGACAATTATTAAATGAAAAAAAATTAAATAAATAATAGTAATATGTATTTTGGGTTGGTGAAAGAAAATAATTAAATATAATGTGATTTAAATGGATAATCACATGTTTTGTGGCTGGTGGAAGAAAATAATTTAATTAAAAAGAATTTAAATAGATGATGTTGGACTAGTGGTGACACTTAATAGACCGTCGTATATCATGCACTATGTCCTTCATTGATCAATCTGGTATATCGTAGACTTTCACATTTATTATCGCATCGACTGATATCATTATTATGCGTAGACCATGGTGATCTATGTACACAATTATAGACCATCACTTGGATATAGTTAAAAAATAATTAAATAAATTATAAATAAATGTCGTGTGGATTTTAACACATGTTAAGGAGTGTAAACAAGTCACATAATCATATTAGAGCTTAGACAAATTAGGGAGGGTGAATTAAGAAGTGTGTGGATGGGTAGTGGTTGAATGCTCAATATCGTAAGAGTAACGTTTCTCAAAGCACAAGTATGTATTGAGGATGATAAATGTTTTACCACTATTAATTGCATACACTCTTTTGATTTAGGGGTGGTGATGAAAGAAATATGTGGAATGTGTAGGCATCAAATACAATACATATCCTATATACATACTTATGCTTTGTTTAAACATTACTCTTACGATATTGAGCATTCAACCATTACCCATCCACACACTTCTTAATTCACCCTTCCTAATTTGTCTAAGCTCTAATATGATTATGTGACTTGTTTACACTCCTTCATATGTGTAGAAATCCACACCACATTTATTTATAATTTATTTAATCATTTTTAACTACATCCAAGTAATGGTCTATAACCTTGTACATAGATCATCGTGGTCTACGCCTAATCATGATACCAATCGATGCAATAATAAATTTGTAAGTCTACGATAGACTATACTAATCGATGGATGACATATTTCATGATCTACGACGGTCTATTAAGTATCATCACCAGTCCAAGATTATCTATTTAAATCATTTTTAATGTAATTATTTTATTCCACCAGCCCCAAAACATGTGATTATCCATTTAAATCATATTATATTTAATTATTTTCTTCCATCAGCCCCAAAATATGTTACTATTATCTATTTAATTTTTTTTAATTTAATTATTCATTTTTTAACTACCTCCACTTGTTGGTCTATAGATGTGTACATAGATCACAGTAGTCTATGCATAATCAGGATATCAGTCAATGCACTAATAAAGGTATAAGTCTATGGTAAACCATACAAATCGATGGAAGACATAGGTCATGATCTACGACATTCTATTTAGCGTCACCACCAGTTCAAAAGAGAAAAATTACTTTTCCAACTGTAAAAAATGAACACTTTGTTTTTACTTCATATAAGGTGTACATCCCTCCTTATTTTTTTTCATCAACTTTATTTTATTTTTAAAAATTCTACAATGTCACAAGCATCTCAATTATCCAATTCTAAAAATACTCTAATTTGTCATTGTGGGAATGCGGTTGTGTTGAGGACGTCACGCACGGATTCAAATCTAGGTCGCAAATTTTATAATTGTCCAATTACAAAGGTGAGGTGTGCGTGTTTTTTTAAAAAGTTAAGTTAATGGTTATGTAATTATTATTTTTTCCTAGGATAATGACGCATGCTCGTTTTTCAAATGGCTTGATGAGCTATCACCTCCATCCAGTCCATCAACGTTTATTTCGAGACTCAAGACATCAAATTTTTAAGGCTTGGCAAAATTTAATATACTACAAAGGCTCCAACAATGCGAAAAAAATAAAGATTTTCTCATGACTTTGTTCAAAGAAGCCGAAGAACAGAGGGATCACTTTAAACTATTGCTACATGATATCCAAATAGAGAGGGATCAACTAAAATAAAAATTGATTTTGGCAGAACAAAGAGAGAATGTCCTAAAAATAATGTTATGTGATATAATGCTAGTATTCGTTCTTTGAAAATGTGTAACATGGATGTAGTGATATTGAATAAATAATAATAGTTCTACTTTTGTATAATGTTAAATACTATTTTTGATAGAACCATAGTCGACTAAACAACACGTCAACTTAAATTCGACCAGCAGGGTAAAGATAGACTATGCATACGGTATATGGAATATTAAGTATGCATTCTATGATATCAAGCATACAATGTACCAACTATGACCACATCCTGCATATTTAAATTCCATGCCATAAATTAGTTTGATTGAAATAGATTCAGCTCAGAATCATAACAAGTTTAATAAAATAAAAGAATAATTGTCATATCCTACCACCAAATCCTTCAAACTTCATATTTGTAAAATAAAATAAAATTGTCATATCCTAACAACTCATCATTTAACAACAAATTAAACATCTTAGAATTTAAATGTCTTTTTCCCTAAGTTCCTCATCAACACAAATATTACTATTGATTTCATCAACAATGTCCATGACCACATCTGTTTGGACAACTTCAACTTCTTTTTTCTCAACAATTGCAGCTGCTTCTTCATTCTCACCTTCTTCTCCTTGTTTTTTAGCATGTGCATCAGCTGCTGCTTCTTTAATTTCTTTTTCTTCCACACCTTCTTTTCTTACTTTACCTGTAGCAGCTATTTCTTCCTCAGCTTCAGTAGCTGTTTCTTCCTCAGCTTCTTCTTTTCGTTCAGTTGCTTCTTGTTGCTAAACTTCTTCTTTGTCAGCTTCTTCTTCAACAATTTTTCCTTTTTCCGCGCCTCCTTGTTCATCTGCTGTCGCTTCTTCTTCTTTTATTGCTGCTGCTATTTTTCCACCTTCTTCTTGGCTCTTATCTTCTTCACCATCCTTCTTTTTTTCTTTTTTTTCCTCTTTTGCCACAACAGTAGCCAACTCATCCATTTTGCTTTTTTTTTCTCCTTCTTCATTCCTCTCCGATTTATGCACATGTACTATTTCATAATATTACAAAGTATTACTGATATTTAAATCTAAATATTCATTAACAACATCAATTAATGAATGAAGTTGCCTCGCTCATGTTGTCGCTCATCATTTTCCTTTTTCTTCATTCTTTTCTTTTTGATATAGGCAGCAATATCCAATACCGCTTCCTCGAGCACAGCCACACGCTTATGAAGATCCTCGGAGGATGAGGTTTCCGCAGCATCTTTGGAGATGCTCAGAGAATCATCATCACCAATGCGTACTCCAACGGGCTTACCACCCAAATCCCCGTCATCATGACTGTCCTTATTTGAAGTACGGACAGTCACCCCTTCTAACTCTTTCTTCAAGCCATCGAGGATGTTATTCTTCACCTCATCTATATATGGCTTAAACGTAATCAAGTAATCCATCTTCGTCTCACGAATAGTAGGGATGATGTACGGGTGCACGTTCTACCAAATATCAATTAACAATTACATAACATTCGATAAAATGGTACTATTATTGCATTATAGAAAATAAGTTCATACCTCGGTAACTTTTCCTTGATACTTGAATGGGTCGCCTTCGATTATCTTGTCGCTTTTTAAAGTGTGCCATCTGAGGATGTGGGGGATGGGTAAGGACTCATCCATTGATTTTCCAGTAAATTCTCCAAGATGAGGAAAGACCTCATAGATCCAAATCTGTAAGTAATACAGCAGTGAAAAAAATAACTATGAGTCTATGACATAGTATAAATAAAATGATAATCTACGATAAACTCAGTAAAGGGTGTATGGTAGATACCATGAATACCTAGGGAAATGCGAATAGAGCATAGGATGCCTTCTGCTTCTCATCAAATACTTCCTTCTGCTTCATCAGGTCACTTTTCTTTTTCAGTTAGTCCATAGTCAGTTGAAATGTCTCTTTCCCCCACGGATACTTCTCGAAGAAACTCAACCATTCGAATCAGTTTTATGACAACAACCTTTGTCGAATCTTTCTCAAGCAACATGGTGTACAAGAACCACAGTATACAACACTTGAAATTTTGGTCCTCGTTCATCTTATTCCCTCTGATTAGGTGTAACAAGTAGGCCGCCATGATGTTTTTATTTTTTGTCACCTTAAAACAAAAATTGTCCCCCTTTGCTAACACCTTCTTTATTTTTGATTCACTGGGGTATGATGAGCAGTTCATCCTCGTGATCAAATAAAACTCTTTCAAGCCAAGACAGGCAGGTTTGTTGTTAATGCAGAACCACACCTTATAATGCATCTTATCGTTCTTAACGCATCACAACAGCAAAAATGGACCAACTTCCCATTGAACTTGAGATGTTCCGAAAGGTTTCTCAGGTGTCTAAAACAGGACCTCTTGAATCTTTTCTTTAATTCTTGGTTGACAAGAATTTGCTTAAATTCTCAATAAGCAGCCATTCTTGACCTGACCGATATCTTTGCCAGGAAAGATCCGACCTCGTGAATTATTGTTCGAAGGTCATACCACTCCACGGAAATGCACCTTGAAAGATATGGCACAGACAATGAATCGTTATCCCCATCATCACTATTACTCCAACTTCCCTTGAACTCTTCACTGTCACCACTGACACTCCACTTGGAAACATCTTCACTAGAATCGACGTAGTCGCTTATCTCTTTTAACTCCAAATCTGATTCGGACACCGACTCTTTAATTTTCTTTCTTTTGACACTCTTTCAACTGCTGCAACTCTTTTTTTTCTGCTACTACCAGAGGTATCATCTTTCTATTTAGGAATAACGTTTTTTCTACCCATTTTCAACGCAGTCTACACCTAAAGAACAAATCTTCCATTTTCAGTTCATAGACCACAAGTCTATCAACAGAAATAACTCAATGATCAAATGACCCCCCCCCCCCCC